>NW_026942188.1:1807896-1876804 GCF_024139115.2 Armigeres subalbatus
CAGACCATTAGGCCGAAAGGGTCATTTGGCCGAAAGGGTCGTTTGGCCGAAAGGGTCGTTTGGCCGAAAGGGTCGTTTGGCCGAAAGGGTCATTTGGCCGAAAGGGTCGTTTGGCCGAAAGGGTCATTTGGCCGAAATAGTCATTTGGCCGAAATTGTCTTTTGGCCGAAAGGGTCAATTGGCCAATAGAATGGGTCGTTTGGCCGGAGGGGTCATTTGGCCGGAAGGGTTATTTGGCCGAAAGGGTCATTTGGACGAAAGAGCCGTTAAGCCGAAAGGGTCATTTTGCCGAAAGGGTTATTTGGGTGAAAGGGTCGTTACAACGAGAAGTGATAAATGAGGAGTGAGAATGGAGACGCTCACTTTTCACTCTTCATTTATCACTTCTCGTTGTAAAAATGAGACGCGCTCCTCATTTTCACAGTAAAAGGTGAGAATTGAGGAGCGAGAAGTGAGACGTCTTTTCCTTACTCCTTGTGTCTCACGTTTCAAATGTCCTATTCAGCAAAACGACCCTTTCGGCCAAATGACCTTTTCGGCCGAATGACCCTTTTGGCCAAATGACCCTTTCGGCAAATGACCCTTTCGGCCTGCTGGGTTTCGACCTAAGTGTTTGTTCGGCCTAGTGGCATTCCGCCAAATGGCTTTCGACCGAATGGGTTTCGCCAAGCTTACCCTTCCTCATGAATAAATCAGAAAGTGAAAATTTGTTTCTTGTCCAGTCGTGTTTCTTCAGTAAGCGGATCGGCCGGTCGTTGATATTTATTTTGCTTTGTGCGGAAAGCAAAACGATCGTCCGGTCGCCGTAATTTTGTTCTGCTTTGCGCGGGTGAGTAAATAAATCAGAAAGTGAAAGTTTGTTCCTTGTCCAGTCGTGTTTCTCCAGTAAGCGAGTTTGCAGTAGCCATCGAGCAAGTAAGTGCAGTGCGTGTTTCAGTCGTCGGGAAAATAATAAAATATCTATTTTGTGTTCGGTGGCTCATGTGCATGTATTGCACTTTGCTCCGGTCGAGACAAGTGCGGCCGGCGCCGTAATTGACTTTAGATATTTGAGCTCCCGAAAAGTGTACATTGATAATGGGTAGCCTAGTCCCAAGCCCCATTTATTGTGCTCTCTGTACAGTTTCGCAAGTTCTAGTCAATCATAGAGTAGCATCTACGAATTGTACGCTCATTATGCTCATGCTTATGCTCAGAATCGGATCATACTTGCCAGGATTCACTATATTACTATAACAGAGCTTATCATTCATTTGTTGCGACGCATATTTTTTGGTTATTATTATACCTATGGTGAAGGTATAACTCTATAAAATATTGTTTGTTAAGGATCATTGACTAACTCCTTAGTCATTATGAGAAAAGGTTCAGAAGAAAATGTTGGTTTATGAGGAACTGTACAAAACGACCATTTTGGACGTTCCAGATTTGCGGAAATGCCGTTTGGTAGCCACCTGCGGTCATTGCAGAGTAAGAGCTGTGAGTTAATACTAAGATTACCGTCAGAAGGCGGACGGTAAGTAGATCAGGCGAATGAACCACGAGTTGTATCAGCTGAAAACCATCCATCGTTCACACCGCGAAAATCAGACGACTAGAATGGGCCGGGCACGCTGCCAGAATGTCGGTTAGTAATCCGGTGAAAATGGTTCTGGACAATGATACGACGGGCACAAGGTAGGGGGTGGTGCACAGCGAACAAGGTGGATCGATCAGGTGGAGTACGATTTACGGATTTCGTCGATTTACGATTTCACCGTCGGAAATTATTTTAAAAAAATGCGCTGCTCTACGTCAAACTTTCCACAATGGCAATTTTAACAGACGTTCCGAATTATCCGGAAGGCCGTCAGGTGACCAACTGCGGTTATAGCTGAGTAAGAACTATGTATGAACTCTAAGGTATTGCTTAGACAAAATTGCGCTGCTGTAGGACGAAGTCTCCAAAATAACCATTTTTACGAATGTTCCGGGTTTTCTGGAAGGCCACCTGATGGCCATCTACGGGCATAGATGAGTGAAAACTGAGAATTAACTCCAAGGTTATTATCAGAAATGTAGATTTATTCGCTCCGGAATAAACACGAAAATTCTTCGGAGGTCTGCTTCGCATTCACAAAATGTACTCTACAGAATCCTACGGCAACATGCCTCGGAGTTCTACTCGCTCCGAATGAACAAAATTGCTCGGACATCTGCTCTGTATTCGCAAAGTGTGGTCCTCTATAGAAAACCCGGACGTAGTCCTACGTAAACATGCCTCAGATTTCCACTCGCTCCGGAATCAACAAAAATGCCTCGGAGTCCTTCACATTCGCAAAGTGTACTCCTCTATAGAATACACAGCCGAAGTCCTATGTCTACGGAACGAACACAAAATGTCTTTGAATCCTGCTTCGCATTTGCAAAGTGGTCACAGACGTAGTTCGACGTCAACATGCCTCGGAGTTCTAATCGCATTCACAAAATAAAATGCCTCGGAGACCTGCTCGCTCCGGAATAAACAAAACAAAAATGCCTCGGAAACCTGCTCGTTCCGGAATAAACAAAAAAAATGCCTCGGAGACCTGCTCGCTCCGGAATAAAAAAAAATGCCTCGGAGACCTGCTCACTCCGGAATAAACAAAAAAAATGCCTCGGAAACCTGCTCGTTCCGGAATAATTATTCTATCCTCGGGAGACCTGCTTGCTCCGGGATCATGTTTTATTAAACACTCGAAGACCTGCTCGCTTCGGTATTTTTTTTCTATGATTTCGGAGTCCTGCTCGCTCCGAAATCCACAACATGAGAGCATACTTACCATTTAGTAACTAGCACATTAATGGATGTGGCAAGCACCATTTTCATGCGCTAGTTACAAATATAAAACCAAACACTACCGACTGCGACATGTCGTATTCCAGCCGAAAACGGCTGAATGGAATCCGCCGTTGAAGAGCGGTGCGACTGTTCGTTTTAAAATTCGACAACAAACTGACGGTGCAATCTTCGTCGTTGCTACTCAACCCGATGGCGCTACCAACACCATCTCACACTGCGCAATCATGCACAGATTCTTTCACGATAGAGATCAGTATTAGTGCATATGCAAAATTGAGAGTTCGAATCAAGTCTAATGTAAAACTTGCCACATTGTACGGTAAATTGGGGCACGCGAAATATGTGATTTCACGATTGGTATATTTGATTGCTTATGTTTAATGTACTATCCGCAATAGCAGAATCAATTCATAGTCTAGAATCACTTATACAAACTAAAATCATTAGCCGCTTACTCTGAATACTACAACTTGGTGACGGGCGAAATTCTTTGGCGGTAGCAGCCCATGCGCTCCTTGCCGGGAAACACTGCAAAACAATGTATTAGAATGGATGACGCCTATCGTGTTCCAGCGGCTAATCATAAACTGGCTGACAGTGGCAGCAGTAGAAATTCATTTCAAAATTTTGATTTCCTGCGTGCGCGGTACGAAAACTCCTTTCCTCTTTGAGCGGGACTGGGGCCCTGAAAAGGGCCGTTTCAAGTGAAGCTACGTCCTCGTTCATTCACTAGGAGCTGACTTACTTGATGACGACTTTGGAACCCTCCGAGACGGCGGGCTTGGCCTCTATGGACACGAGACCTGGAGGATGCTCGTGGAGGACAAATGCGCACTTGGTGTTTTCGAAAGGAAAGTGCTGCGTACCATCTATGCATAGCTATGGTAGGGTGCAGATGGCGAACGGTATGTGGAGGAGGCAAATGAACCACAAGTGGCATGAACTGCTGGGTGAACTATCCATCGTTTAAACCTCGAAAATCGGACGACTGCGGTGGGCCGGACACGTAGCCAGAATGTCGGACAGTAACCCGGTGAAAATGGGTTTCGACAACGATCAGACGGGCACAAGAAGGCGAAGTGCGCAGCGGTCAATGTTGATCGATCAGGTGAAAGATGTCTTGCGGACCCTCCGTGGACTGCGTGGTTGGCGACGTGTAGCCATGGACCGTGCCGAATGGAGAAGACTCTTAGTCGGCCTTAGTCTGAATAAATAATATAATAACATCGGCAATACAGAAAATTTTACCAGGAAACTGGTCGTCTTTGCTGCGAAACGATTTGATGCTTGCAAGAAAAGTTATTAAGGGAATACTGCATCGTGGGAAATTTAATTGAGAATAAAATAAAGAAAATAATATCAACTTCATAACTTTGCTTCCAAACGACAAATCGCTTCGCAACAACAACTGCCTTTCTACTTGAGAAGTATTCTATGTAGTCAATGTGTTGATTATATATAATAAATAGTTCATAAGCCACCTCACGAAACGTTAATTCAAATAAGGGTCGATTTTCATAGTATTTCTCATACAAACTTCAAATGACGTGTGCATAATCAAATTACATATAAATTTATTAAAAATTTAAGGGATTATTAAAATGGCAAATGCAATCGTTTAAGCAAAAAGTCAAAATTTAAATCACTCTAATACACAGCACATATTTCGAAATGAACAAATTGATATAAAATTTGCGAAAAAGGATCCACGTGTCTTGGAGGGACTCGAACCCTCACCCTCGTACTCTCTAGATAGGTTTGATAACCCCTACACAACAAGACCACTTTAAAGGTCCCGTTTGTAGAAAACCATCAGAATCTGAGTACCAAAACTCTTCTTTCAAATTGAATATCTTTCGGATGCTTGATTTGTCCAATCTCCACATGCGCTTTACTATTGTATATCCACTAGAGTGGGGCGCAGTTGTATGGAAAAACGCAAACTTCGTCCGATCAAGTGAGATCAAGGTTTTTCTGAATCGTTTTGGGTCCCCAATCCACTGTGCAAAATATGGGCTCGATTGGTTACAACCTCGCATGCCGCATCGCGTTTTAAATTTACATGGAGATTAGTATGGGAAAACGTACTTTTTTACATTTTTGTTATTAGCGGCTTCAATTTATCATCAATCACGTTACTCAATACGTTAGCATATAGTCTGGAAGATGCTGAAAGACTTTGCCATAGAAGGTACGTAGCTGGAAGGTCTGCAAAAATGTTATTACGTTTCGAAAATTAATTGTTCAAACCATATGCAAGAAATCAATGTTTCTGCCAGCACTACCGGACGACCCATGGATATCGAAGGGTAAAACCCATCTTCCTTCTCATCGGATTTTTTTTCTTTGTGAAATGATTCCGGATAGCTCCCATTAGCTCTACAGCCCTATAACATCAATTAATTTGAATATAACACTCCGTTAAATTATTGGTCCATGTAGTTCGGAAAAGCTGGCAGAATAAACAATTTTTTGTATATGGCTTAAGCAATCCATCTTCGAAGCGTTATAACTTTGTTCGTTTACGTTCCAGCAACCTACCAAAGTTTTTCGGCATCCTTCGGGTTATACTTTAACGCATAATGTATCACTTAGTTTACAATGAACTGAAACCTCTAGAAGTAAAAATGCAAAAATATACGTTCTCCCATACTAATTTCCATACAAACTTCAAACGCGATGCGGAAAGCGAGGAAGCAACCAATCGGTCCCAAATTCTGCACAGTTGTTCAGGACCCAGAATGGCTTCGAAAACCCATTGATTTGAAAAAAATGACCATGACGCCCCCCTCTAATACCCACAGTCAAGCAAGCTCATATTGTTTATTATTGAGAACTTCACACACTATGCCCAGCACTATGAAGCCGGTTTGCGGTACGTTGATAGTGCCACATCTTTGGTGGAAGGTAACCGCTCGATGTAACCCTTTTTTTCCATTTTTTCTATCCTGCCCAGTCCAGCCGATATCTTGCAGCGCTACGACGTCGAAGTTGCGGAGAATTCATCGTAGATTATCCTGTCGCAACCTGCGAAACCCAGCGATTCGCAGTTCCATGTTCCAAGCTTCCAATCTAGATCCTTTATTCGTTACCTAGGTCGTTGCCGATTGTCGCGTAATATTATCTTCTATGTTGTTTGTTAATGGGTGCTTTTAAAGGCGGCTTCTTGGGCCTGCGCAAACCTCCTGTCTCGTCGGAAAGCTTTCGTGTCAGGTCTGTTTAGCGTCCCACCTAATAACAGGACTTGGGCTTGTGCGCTTCGAGCGGCTCACGGTTGCTTTGGCGGAGCATGTTTGCGGATACATGCAGCTTTTTATAAAAGCTTAACTGCCCACTTTCAAACCCCGCCACAACCTAAAGGTGGCATCACATCCAAAGGCAGGCATCACAACTCGCAGATGGCCTGGGGACGGATCGTCAAGCCCTTGGACATAGTACATGCTGTCTGTTTTCATGAATCCATTGAGAATTAAAGCTTACGGCAAATGACTCATTACGATAGCATATAGTCTGAAAGATATCAAAACACTTTGCTGGACCGTCTACAAAAAAAAAAGTTATAAAGCTTCGCATATTAATTGTTCGAACCATATGAAAGAAATTAAAGTCTCTGCCAGCGCTACCGGGCAACCTAAATGGTTGTTTGTAGGCAAACATTTGTTGCCTTCTTGTCCCTATTATTACGTTGAGAAATGATTACGAATAACTCCAGTTAGCATCCCAGTACTATAAGATCAATAATTTCGAAATAACAATCAGTTAAATTATTGGTCTATGTAGTTTGGCAGTGCTGGCAGAATAATAGATTTTTTGCATATGGTGTGAACAAGCAATCTTTATCCGGATAGAATGGAGGGTGATAAACTCGTGAGCGCCGGCTCGTCGGATAATTTAATTTCAATCCACAAATTTTCCTTCATATCGCCTCACCAGATAAATTTTACAAGCATATTTACAAATATTTAGGACCGAATTCGAACCCAAAACAATTTTGAAATGTTTTAATTTTTTGCACCATCGCTTGTGCCGGAGTTTATCGCACTGTAATTTATCCGGATAAAATGCATGGTGAGTGAGAAATCCGAACCCTGCAAATTTGTAAATTTAAATTTTTCTGACCTAGACAAATAACTTAAATAAAATTTGTTTTTGTTTTCTTGACCGACTATCTTTAGACTGCTTCCTTATATACGAGATAGGACCCCATTGATTTTATTTCCAAATTTTAATAAAACAAGAACAATTTACGTGTGTTTGGTCACTACAACATTCCGGTGTTAAAATCACATCACAAGAAGCATTTTTACAAACATACACTAGCTCCACATTTATTCTGAAATTCATGCAACAACCACTCATTATCAAACTAGAACGATTGATAACTTCTCTAAAGTTGCCATATCATTCCCAAAACGTGCAATTTCCCATAATGCGATCACCTCGTTTCATGAATGAACCAGTTATGTGCTGAATGAGTTCTTTTTTTCCTCCAAAACGTTTCCGGTCATCACAACAGATACACGGCTCCTCTTGGCTGCTGGGAACCAACAACACCTTTTCGTCAATCATACTTCGATCTGCAGCTGAAGCTGAGCCCAACGCTACAATTTGTCTCGATCTTCATCGGATCAAAATTTGCTGGACACTTGGAATTACTGCAATGACTAGGTGCTGTTGCTGTTTCGGTGCCGTATAATTTTCGATCTTTGATAAATCTAATTATAATAAAGGATTAGGAAATTTAATAATAACCCGTTCAATTAGCTACGAAGATTAACATTAAACATTTCAAATTAGACGTCATTAAGTGTAATTTGCTGTTTATATTGGCTGAATGACTCTCTCTACTCTACACACTGCTGCGGTGGGACTGGTGCCGACTGGCTGGGCTGCTGCCCCTAATCTCGCGTGTTCTCACCCGTTTCTTGGTCGGGGTTTCTTCAAGCATAAAGTGAGACCGAAAATTTTCGACCGACTCGCGAGCACCGTGGTTTCTGTCGAAAAATCAATACATATTTTAAAATGGTAGAAATGGTATTTTTTGTGCAACTCCAAAAAGAATCTCTTTATATGGAATATGTTACTAGAATGCACTTGCCCATTAACTAATGACAATCATCTCTTACTAACATTCCTACCCTTAATAATTCCCATCGATGAAACAATTCTTAAAATTGACTGAAAATATTCCAGACCACTGCGGCGCTTGACCTTCATCGTTGAATCGCGCTAAACAACCAGTTAACGATGCCTCCAAATCTAGGCGCCGGATATTTTTCGACCTGAATGGCGCAGATTGGGCCGGCCAGAGAGCGAAACACCGAGATCGACTCTAATCGTTCCGGACTGGGAGCAACCACGTCCACCGTTGAATATCCCAAATCTTGTGGAGCCCTATAATTATTTCGTTTTTGATTTATATCGATAGTTTCGTGTCCCGGCACATCGCCCGTCGCCGTCGGATGTCTGCCGGCTGCAGACGCTGGCGACCTTGCTCTCGCGCACTCGGATTGGAATGATGAGAAAATCGTTGGACCAGTGAAGATTGAGATCGAACGCGAGAGAACCAACGGCCAAAAGTGTGGAAATGAGTTGGTGCCTGCATGTTTCGATTATAGATGTTTATCTACGATTAGAACAGAATTACCTAAATTATCTGGCGCTGCGACTGGTAACGTGGATTAGCTGCCGTTTTGCTTCGCAGTCTGTGGACCACAAATTGAGGGTACGGAGCTTCAGCTTGATTGGCTAGCTGATGGTAATAATTTAGTGATAATTATCAATCGCTCTATTAGTGCGTATGTGATTGGATTGAACCTTGGCTGTGAGAACATTTTCAATGTTTTGCTTTTAGTGACGAAATTTGCTCCACAATTACCACACACAGCAAAGATGAAAAATTAAAAATTCCACGCTGTTACAATTCAGTTCAACTGATTGAAAGTATACTCGTTTGTGGTCGTGATATTCTATATTGCACCATAACTGATCCCCAAAATCAAAAGGCATTTCTTTCTTTAATAAAATAAGACCAAGCAGGAGTTTCATTGCTTTTCACAATATTTATGAGTTTAATTTCATTAAATTTTACGATACTAACCAAAAACTCCCCATGACTAAACCGTCTCCTAAAGACATCAGCGCCGTTTCAATATATCTCACTGGAAACAGTTTGCTACTATAATTGACAGTCTGCCTTCGTACTGACATTCAGTAGCATAAATCAACCTCCATTTACTACGCAAAACCAATTATCGACCAATTATTCACTTGCTATTCAATTTATTTAATTGATTCCTGGTTATTGTATTCGACATGATCTTTTAAGGATAGCTTAATTATTCGCACACCGGCTACTAACTGGTATGTACAGTGAACTATTTACAGAAACTATTTTCCTTGCCTATTCAATGTCCTTGTGTTAACGTTAACGAATGCGACTCTGGTTGACAAATAAATAATAAATAATCTACGGTTTCTTTCTGGTTTAGTTCGAAGTCTAATTTCAGTGCAGTGCACTGTTTGATCAACCGCTTAGTTTGGCACTCCGTTTTCCCAGTCACTTCTTCCCAATTAACAAGTGTTTTGCGAGGCTCTGAAAAACTTCCAATAGTTCGGACTCAATACACAAATTTTAATGACGTCAACTCAGCCTGAACCCAAATCCGAATTTTCACAGTTAAAACGATTGTGACCCCGAATTCATGCCTCATAAAACATTGCAACTGTCGTTCACACGGTTTGGCACCAGTAAGTTCTTCAATGCCCTTCCTTCCCAAGCCTTATGTTAGGAACTATTGATCTGTGTGACATGTACCTGAATCTCTAACTCCCGTTACTCAAGAACGATCATCCGAAGCAACCGTTCTCGAACCGAATCTCATGTCCGGTGCTGCTGCGCCAGATGAGAATGCAGTGAAAACTGATGATGTTGTTGTTGCTGATGGTGGTGATGTTGCTGCTGCTGTTGCTGCTGCATAAGCTCCTGTTCCTCGTCGCTGGGACAATCGTCCATTTCCATATCGATTAGCTCCTCGTCGTCCTCGTCGTCGTCGTAGGCGGCACCGGGACTCGATGAACGATTACAATTGCCAGCACTGCCGTTACCGTCACCCGATTTGACATCCTCTTCCTGCTGCATCCGTTTGTGCTTCGTTCGACGGTTTTGGAACCACACCTTGACCTGGTGATGAGATGGAAAAAGTAATCGTGTATAACAGCGGTACTCCTTCACAGATGTGAATATATTGAGGTACCCCCTATTTTTGGCTGTTAATGAAAATAAATGTAACTCATAAGATCGGGGTCAGTGTTCAGCGAAACCGCGTCATGTGCCTTTTTGACCGACTTTCATTCGTACATTTGTTGTTGGATATCCTCAGTTATAGGGTGGAAGGATATCCAATAAGATTTGTAATCAATTGGATCTACTACAGGAAAACTTATGTAAGAAAATGGATAATTTTTCATTGGCGCCTTGTGTGTTTTGGCTGAACCATTTGAAAAATGGAACTGAAAATCAACAGTATATATGACTCTCCATAAAGCTGACTTCCGGGCCTCTTGAAAGGAGGCTTCCGGGCCTCTTGAAAGGAGGCTTCCGGGCCTCTTGAAAGGAGGCTTCCGGGCCTCTTGAAAGGAGGCTTCCGGGCCTCTTGAAAGGAGGCTTCCGGGCCTCTTGAAAGGAGGCTTCCGGGCCTCTTGAAAGGAGGCTTCTGAGCCTCTTGAAAGGAGGCTTTCGAGCCTCTTGAAAGGAGGCTTCCGAGCCTCTTGAAAGGAGGCTTCAGCCTCTTGAAAGGAGGCTTCGAGCCTCTTGAAAGGAGGCTGAGGCCTCTTGAAGGAGGCTTCCAGGCCTCTTGAAAGGAGGCTTCCGGCCTCTTGAAAGGAGGCTTCCAGCTCTTGAAAGGAGGCTTCTGAGCCTCTTGAAAGGAGGCTGAGGCCTCTTGAAGGGCTTCCAGGCCTCTTGAAAGGAGGCTTCCGAGGCCTCTTGAAAGGAGGCTTCCAGGCCTCTTGAAGGAGGCTTCCGAGCCTCTTGAAAGGAGGCTTCTGAGCCCTCTTGAAAGGAGGCTTCCAGGCCTCTTGAAAGGAGGCTTCCTGAGCTCTTGAAAGGAGGCTTCTGAGCCTCTTGAAAGGAGGCTTGAGCCTCTTGAAAGGAGGCTTCCAGGCCTCTTGAAGGAGGCTTCCAGGCCTCTTGAAAGGAGGCTTCCGAGGCCTCTTGAAAGGAGGCTTCCGGGCCTCTTGAAAGGAGGCTGAGCCTCTTGAAAGGAGGCTTCCAGGCCTCTTGAAGGGCTTCCGGGCCTCTTGAAGGAGGCTTGGGCCTCTTGAAGGAGGCTTGGGCCTCTTGAAGGAGGCTGAGCCTCTTGAAAGGAGGCTTCCGAGGCCTCTTGAAAGGAGGCTTCTGAGCCTCTTGAAAGGAGGCTGAGCCTCTTGAAAGGAGGCTGGGCCTCTTGAAAGGAGGCTTCCAGGCCTCTTGAAAGGAGGCTTCGGGCCTCTTGAAAGGAGGCTTCTGAGCCTCTTGAAAGGGAGGCTTCTGAGCCTCTTGAAAGGAGGCTTCCTGAGCCTCTTGAAAGGAGGCTTCCGAGCCTCTTGAAAGGAGGCTTCTGAGCCTCTTGAAAGGAGGCTTCTGAGCCTCTTGAAAGGAGGCTTCCAGGCCTCTTGAAAGGAGGCTGGAGCCTCTTGAAAGGAGGCTTCCGAGCCTCTTGAAAGGAGGCTCTGAGCCTCTTGAAAGGAGGCTTCTGAGCCTCTTGAAAGGAGGCTTCCTGAGCCTCTTGAAAGGAGGCTTTGAGCCTCTTGAAAGGAGGCTTCCAGCTCTTGAAAGGAGGCTTCCGAGCCTCTTGAAAGGAGGCTTCTGAGCCTCTTGAAAGGAGGCTTCTGAGCCTCTTGAAAGGAGGCTTCTGAGCCTCTTGAAAGGAGGCTTCCGAGCCTCTTGAAGGAGGCTCTGAGCCTCTTGAAAGGAGGCCTGAGCCTCTTGAAGGAGGCTTCCTGAGCTCTTGAAGGAGGCTCTGAGCCTCTTGAAGGAGGCTTCCTGAGCCTCTTGAAGGAGGCTTCCAGGCCTCTTGAAGGGAGGCTTCTGAGCCTCTTGAAAGGAGGCTTGGGCCTCTTGAAAGGAGGCTGAGCCTCTTGAAAGGAGGCTTCTGAGCCTCTTGAAAGGAGGCTTCTGAGCCTCTTGAAAGGAGGCTTCCAGGCCTCTTGAAAGGAGGCTTCCGAGCCTCTTGAAAGGAGGCTTGAGCCTCTTGAAAGGAGGCTTCGAGCCTCTTGAAAGGAGGCTTCTGAGCCTCTTGAAAGGAGGCTTCCGAGCCTCTTGAAAGGAGGCTCTGAGCCTCTTGAAAGGAGGCTTCTGAGCCTCTTGAAGGAGGCTTCCTGAGCCTCTTGAAAGGAGGCTTCTGAGCCTCTTGAAAGGAGGCTTCTGAGCCTCTTGAAGGAGGCTTCTGGGCCTCTTGAAAGGAGGCTTCTGAGCCTCTTGAAAGGAGGCCTGAGCCTCTTGAAAGGAGGCTTGAGCCTCTTGAAAGGAGGCTTCTGAGGCCTCTTGAAAGGAGGCTTCTGAGCCTCTTGAAAGGAGGCCTGAGCCTCTTGAAAGGAGGCTTCCTGAGCCTCTTGAAAGGAGGCTTGAGCCTCTTGAAAGGAGGCTTCCGAGCCTCTTGAAGGAGGCTTCCGGGCCTCTTGAAAGGAGGCTTCTGAGCCTCTTGAAAGGAGGCTCTGAGCCTCTTGAAAGGAGGCTTCCTGAGCCTCTTGAAAGGAGGCTCTGAGCCTCTTGAAAGGAGGCTTCTGAGCCTCTTGAAAGGAGGCTTCTGAGCCTCTTGAAAGGAGGCTCTGAGCCACTTGAAAGGAGGCTTCCGCTCCTCTTAAAAGGAGGCTTCCGAGCCTCTTGATAGCAGGCTTCCGAGCCTCTTGAAAGAAGGCTTCTGAGCCTCTTGAAAGGAGGCTTCCAAGCCTCTTGAAAGGAGGCTTCCGAGCCTCTTGAAAGGAGGCTTCCGGGCCTCTTGAAAGGAGGCTTCCGGGCCTCTTGAAAGGAGGCTTTCGGGCCTCTTGAAAGGAGGCTTTCGGGCCTCTTGAAAGGAGGCTTTCGGGCCTCTTGAAAGGAGGCTCCCGGGCCTCTTGAAAGGAGGCTTCCGGGCCTCTTGAAAGGAGGCTTCCGGGCCTCTTGAAAGGAGGCTTCCGGGCCTCTTGAAAGGAGGCTTCCGGGCCTCTTGAAAGGAGGCTTCCGGGCCTCTTGAAAGGAGGCTTCCGGGCCTCTTGAAAGGAGGCTTCCGGGCCTCTTGAAAGGAGGCTTCCGGGCCTCTTGAAAGGAGGCTTCCGGGCCTCTTGAAAGGAGGCTTCCGGGCCTCTTGAAAGGAGGCTTCCGGGCCTCTTGAAAGGAGGCTTCCTGGCCTCTTGAAAGGAGGCTTCGGGCCTCTTGAAAGGAGGCTTCCGGGCCTCTTGAAAGGAGGCTTCGGGCCTCTTGAAAGGAGGCTTCCGGGCCTCTTGAAAGGAGGCTTCCGGGCCTCTTGAAAGGAGGCTTCAGGCCTCTTGAAAGGAGGCTTCCTGAGCCTCTTGAAAGGAGGCTCTGAGCCTCTTGAAAGGAGGCTTGAGCCTCTTGAAAGGAGGCTTCTGAGCCTCTTGAAAGGAGGCTTCTGAGCCTCTTGAAAGGAGGCTCTGAGCCTCTTGAAAGGAGGCTTCTGAGCCTCTTGAAAGGAGGCTTCCTGAGCCTCTTGAAAGGAGGCTTCTGAGCCTCTTGAAAGGAGGCTTCTGAGCCTCTTGAAAGGAGGCTTCTGAGCCTCTTGAAAGGAGGCTTCTGAGCCTCTTGAAAGGAGGCTTCCTGAGCCTCTTGAAAGGAGGCCTGAGCCTCTTGAAAGGAGGCTTCCTGAGCCTCTTGAAAGGAGGCTTCCGCGCCTCTTGGAAGGAGGCTTGAGCCTCTTGAAAGGAGGCATCTGAGCCTCTTGAAAGGGGGCTTCTGAGCCTCTTGAAAGGCGGCTTCTGAGGCTCTTGAAAGGAGGCTTCTGAGCCTCTTGAAAGGAGGCTTCTGAGCTTCTTGAAAGGAGGCTTCCGAGCCACTAGAAAAGAAGGCTTCCGAGCCACTAGAAAAGAAGGCTTCCGAGCCTCTAGAAAAGGAGGCTTTTGAGCCTCTTGAAAGGCGGCTTTTGACCTTCTTGAAAAAGACTTTTGAGCCTCTTGAAAGGAGGCTTCCGAGCCTCTTGGAAGGAGGCTTCCGAGCCTCTTGGAAGGAGGCTTGAGCTTCTTGAAAGGAGGCTTCTGAGCCTCTTGAAAGGAGGTTTCTGAGCCTCTTGAAAGGAGGCTTCTGAGCCTCTTGAAAGGAGGCTTGAGCCTCTTGAAAGGAGGCTTGAGCCTTTTGAAAGGAGACTTCCGAGCCTCTTGAAAGGAGGCTTCTGAGCCTCTTGAAAGGAGGCTTCCGAGCCTCTTGAAAGGAGGCTTCTGAGCCTCTTGAGAGGAGGCTTCCGAGCCTCTTGAAAGGAGGCTTCCGAGCCTCTTGAAAGGAGGCTTCCGAGCCTCTTGAAAGGAGGCTTCCGAGCCTCTTGAAAGGAGGCTTCCGAGCCTCTTGAAAGGAGGCTGCCGGGGCTCTTGAAAGGGGGCTTCCGGGCCTCTTGAAAGGAGGCTTCCGAGCCTCTTGAAAGGAGGCTTCTGAGCCTCTTGAAAGGAGGCTTCTGAGCCTCTTGAAAGGAGGCTTCTGAGCCTCTTGAAAGGAGGCTTCTGAGCCTCTTGAAAGGAGGCTTCCGAGCCTCTTGAAAGGAGGCTTCTGAGCCTCTTGAAAGGAGGCTTCTGAGCCTCTTGAAAGGAGGCTTCTGAGCCTCTTGAAAGGAGGCCTGAGCCTCTTGAAAGGAGGCTTCTGAGCCTCTTGAAAGGAGGCTTCCGAGCCTCTTGAAAGTAGGCTTCCGAGCCTCTTGAAAGGAGGCTTCCGAGCCTCTTGAAAGGAGGCTTCCGAGCCTCTTGAAAGGAGGCTTCCGAGCCTCTTAAAAGGAGCTTTCCGAGCCTCTTGAAAGGAGGCTTCCGAGCCTCTTGAAAGGAGGCTTCCGAGCCTCTTGAAAGGAGGCTTCCGAGCCTCTTGAAAGGAGGCTTCCGAGCCTCTTGAAAGGAGGCTTCCGAGCCTCTTGAAAGGAGGCTTCCGAGCCTCTTGAAAGGAGGCTTTCGGGCCTCTTGAAAGGAGGCTTTCGGGCCTCTTGAAAGGAGGCTTTCGGGCCTCTTGAAAGGAGGCTTCCGGGCCTCTTGAAAGGAGGCTTCCGGGCCTCTTGAAAGGAGGCTTCTGGGCCTCTTGAAAGGAGGCTTCCGGGCCTCTTGAAAGGAGGCTTCCGGGCCTCTTGAAAGGAGGCTTCCGGGCCTCTTGAAAGGAGGCTTCCGGGCCTCTTGAAAGGAGGCTTCCGGGCCTCTTGAAAGGAGGCTTCCGGGCCTCTTGAAAGGAGGCTTCCGAGCCTCTTGAAAGGAGGCTTCCGAGCCTCTTGAAAGGAGGCTTCCGAGCCTCTTGAAAGGAGGCTTCCGAGCCTCTTGAAAGGAGGTTTCCGAACCTCTTGAAAGGAGGCTTCCGAACCTTTTAAAAGGAGGCATCCGAGCTTCTTGAAAGGAAGATTCCCAGCTTTTTGAAAGAAGGCTTCCGGGCCTCTTGAAAGGAAGTTTCCGGGCTTCTTGAATGGAGGTATCCGAATCACTTGAAAAGAGGTTTCCGAGCTTCTTGAAATAAAAAAATTATACATATATCAAAACTTTATCAATAATTTGTAATAAATCCTCAATTAAGCATTTCTGTCCGAGGTACCCCCTGGGCCCGGCGAAGGTACCCCCAGGGGTACATGTACCCCAGGTTGAGAACCGCTGTTTTATAGAATAAAAATACTTTGCAGTTATAAATGGAGACATTTCAAAATAAGATCATAAGAGGTAGAAAACATTTCACGATGATTCAAAATTGGTAATAAACTAAAGAAAAGGATCTTTATTTCAATTTTATGTGATCTATTCAGTGAAAAATAAATATTTCTAACGTATTATTTAAAGTTAAGAGGCCAAGTCGAACGAATACGCAATTCAAGAGAAAACAGTACCATAAAGAGTTAAAGATGTAGATACCAGATTGAAAAATGAAAATATGTATTACTTTATTTCGGGTATTGATCTTATTAATAAAGCAAAATCAGTATTTTATTTAACGTAATTTTTCAGGTAATTCACCTTTTACAATCTAATATATTATAAGTGATGAAATCACCAAAATTCATACTTTAATCAAGATGGCAGACACGGCTCTTTGGCGCTTTTATAGCAACCATCACGTACATCCTTTGCCTCAGTGCTGTGGCATCGGTTTGCCCGGAAAGCAGCCGGCGAAAAAGCTAATTTGCTTGCAAAGATTGGCAGATTGAGCTCCGCGAACGGGTGCTAAATCAAATAATGGAAAATTGTGTGGCGTAATATTTTTATTACTGGTTCCTGACTGCGGAACAGTCGAATGGCGTTCTCGGCGCTCGTTTAGCCGTTTGCCTAGATCGGGCAGGGAGATTTTGCATAAACAGAAGGGAAATTTGCCGTGCATGCGCGGTACGATCCTTTACGAAGTCCTTCTGCCTGTGTTGCCATATTCTTTAGCAGCGAGCTTAACTGTAAAAGAAAATCAAAATCCGAAAGTTGCCAACACTTCCATCGATGAGTGTGTCGTCCCGATTCTCAACATACTGCAATTTTCCTAAATCGAGTTCCATCACGTAGCACAACCACTTGAGCGAAAAAAGGCAGTAAAATATGCGACAAAATATAAATCGTTACACCATGTTGTGCGGTGTTCCAACTAACGACAGCCAGCCTAGGCTGCCGGGGAGAGGGAAAATAAAGTGTTGGCACTTTGTCGAGCAAATATTCGATGATGGTGGAAAGCGTTTTGCGACGAGTAATAAGGATTATATGTTTCACTAGGGGTGCGGTGTTGGAACTGCTTTTTTTTCGTTCGCTACTAGAACTCGAGCACAAATTGAAGAGGGGTGGTTCATGAAGTGATGGCCCTAAATCTCGACCCTAGTCGCCGGGAAGGGAGAACGCTGTTCTGCTTTGTTCGGCAGCGGTTATACCGGTGACAGTTAATAAAAAGCGTATCAATTTTCGTAACGAATTTATTCATGAGATTTATAACGAGGTAATTGTTGGAAACGGGAGAGAGCATACATTTATTCAAGGGGAAAGGACATCTATTATGAGAAATATATGACAGATAATTATTAGATAGCGTCTGCAGCAAATATAGAATAATTCTAAAATATCTAAAAAAGTTGTATACGAAGTCTTTTTTGAACCGTAGAATCATAAGTATTATAATATTGTAATATTTTTCAGGGAAGATTGTTCGGTATCTCAAAAAATAATTTAAAGGATTTTTTTTATTACTATCCATATGAAATTTTCGGGAAATTCCACGGGAAATTATTCAAACAGGCGAAGGATAACTACCCTTCACGGCCGAAAATAATTGGGCGGAAAGCTATTTGACCGGATAACACGTTAAGCCGAATGAACTTTGTTGAGCCGACATACAATCGAATTTGTAAAATGGCCAAAAAAAAGCCGTTTGTGCATGACGTTTGGCCAAAAAGGTCTTCAGGCCGAATATTCCGTGTGGTTGAAATGGTCATTTGATAGAAATGACCATTTGGCCGAACGGGTCATACGGCCAAATGTAAATTTCTGAACGGCGAATGCAGTAATATCCCGATTTAATCACCCCTGGTGAATTTTGGTGTGATAAAGTAGAAAATGAGATAACATCGATAACACATTTATTTAACTATTTTTTTTATTTATTTGACCAATGTCGTTTATGTCGTGGAAATTCAAAATTCGTGAACGGTATCCGTTGTTTTTAGTTGAAAAGGCTTACAAAACCCTTAAATGGCACTCAGAAATGATTCATAATGAACCGCAGGCGGTGAAAGTTATTTAATAACAATCCTTGTTGTTTGCGGTTTTATTTACGTTATTAAAAAGAACGACTAAATCTTTCAAATTTTTTTGGGGGACAAAATCTGGTCAAAAACGTAATAAAATTGGGACATGATAAAATCGACTCGAAAACGTGATAAAATCGTGGATTGACAAAATCGGATCAACACTAGTATGGTCAAAAAAGTTCACCCGTTTGCCCAAACAACATTTTCGGCCAAATGGTCTTTCTGCCAAACGACCTTTTCGGCCAAATGACCCTTTAAAAACAAACCAAAGGAACATTTCTTTAAATGTTATTTTCGGTCAAGAGACAAATGTGGCCAAACGACTTTTTCGGTCAAATGACCAGCTCGGCTAAACAACATCTTTGGCCGTATGTACATTTTGGCTGAATGACATATTCCCCAAGATGAGTTTGTACGGCCAAATGATATATTCGTTTAAACACCTTTTGAACTTCTGGCATTTGAGCAGAATGGTCGTTCGGACGAAAGTCATTCGGTGAAAAGTCACTCGTACGGAAGACACTTGGCCGCACGTCAGGTCAAGCTGAAAGCCATCTAGTCGAATTCCGAAACGGTTACAAGGTCGAAAATGGATTAACCGAATATGTAGTTAGGCCGAAGGAGACACTTGGCAGAACTGGATATTTGGTAGAAAAAAGTTGTTTGCCCTAACAGTGCATTTGGCCAAAAAATGCCCGCTAGGCCAAATCGAAAAGGGCCGTTTTGCCGAAAATATCATTTGACAAAAGGACATTTTTTGTCAAATGACCTATTCGACTTAATGACTTTTTTGCAAAATGATCATGAATTCGAAAGTAAGATTCTTTAACAAATGCTAGACAAAATTGGAGAAAATACTGCTGGCTGGTGTACTATGCTCGTCCCTATGGTTTGCGACTCGATATTGTTACGCTGCGACTCTGGGAGATAAATTATTAGCAAGAGAAAAGTTTCACAGTACGCAACCTGATTACTTTCTGGAAGAATCATGGCACAGTCCTTCTAACAGTTGGCCAATCCAGTAGGCCTGTTCAACTAGCGATCAAAAACCCAAACTGGGAATGAGTTATCCATCCACTACCGGGCGATGCTACTTTTGTTCGGGGTCATTGAGGCTTTTAGATCGGTACGATGGTGTGAAGATAAACGGATTGTGGCTAAATTGTCTATCAGCCGGTCATCTAGTACGCTAGATTATCTAGCAAGGGATCCTACCGTTTTTGCGGAAAGCGACACAACACGCTGCTTCATCCGTCTAACGATTGGTGCAACACAAAGAAACTCCGTTTCGCACACGAAACAACGACCCCCAAGTGACTATCAAAAATTCAATAGTTAGCATAATAGACACGAAACTAAAACCAAATACAGCATGCCACACACTCTGAATCACACCACCCACAGTTGTCAATACCCCGCACAGTGTTGGAAGCATATAGAACAGTCACATCTATCACGAAATGCTAAAAAACTTATGTTAATTTTTAGGCATAAATGAATCAGAAGTTTCCCAAAAATGACAAGGTCCATAAAATCGTTCTTACGGATTTTCTACTGCATCAACCCAGTCAACATTTTGAACCCAAAACTCTCGATATAATATAAGAACCAACTTAATCGCCTATATACGTACCAAAGGTGCAGGCGATATAGGTACATACGAGTTTTATTTTACAGTTTTTCCCGACATCATAAGAACAGTTTTACGATTAAACATTAAAATATAAAATATACAAATTATCTAATCAGCACCAAGTCTCGAACATACTATCTTTAGAATTGTGCGCGAATGCTGTGAGTCCGGAATGAGTTCGAATAATATGTGTCAATTGAACTACATTAAAAATCCCTTTGGCAATACGCTGGATTTGTTGTTCGTCTGTGAGGATTTTGTCAACGAATTTACAATTGAAGAAGTTGTAGATCCTCTCATGCCAATTGACACCTGTCATCAACCTTATGCATGCACCATAGAAAATAGTAAACCGCTGCTGGAAGACTATGAAGAAGAGTTCAATACCCTTGCACTGGACTTCAAAAAAAACTGATTTCGAAGGACTTAGCCAGCATTTATCTCTAATTGATTGGTCAATTGTGACTGAATGCATGAATCTAGATGATGCCGTTGAGAACTTTACGATTATTCTTCAACGTGCTTTTTCTATGTTTGTTCCATCCCGACGCTCCCCAAAAAAGCCGCCTTGGTCTAATGCTGAACTACGCCGCATGAGAAGACACTGCAATACAACTAGAAGAGCTTATCGCAAGAATCGCACAGCAGCGACTAAGTTGTCATTCCAACTCGCTAGCCGCCAATACCGCAGCCTAAATAGCCAATTGTATAATCGGCATGCGGTTTCCACAGAACGAAAGCTAAAGCAAAATCCTAAAAGCTTCTGGAACTTTGTAAAATCGAAACGAAAAGAGTGTGGACTGCCGGCCTCAGTACATTTGGATCAACAACGGGCCAACACCTCGTCGGATAAGTGTGAACTTTTCGCCTCTTTCTTCAGCTCGATGTTTGTCTCGAACTCAAGCGGTACGAATAGTACTGAAGCATTGGGAATGACTCCTGCCGGATGTGTGGACGTGAATACATTCGTGGTGACATCCGAAGTTATTCGGAAAGAAGTTCAAAACTAAAACTCTCGTTTCAGCCTGGTCCGGACGGAATTGCTGCGTGCATTCTGAAAAAATGCTGCCAACAACTATTGCAACCTCTAGCCTATCTCTTCAATTTTTCTATGAGAACATCCACTTTCCCTACATGCTGGAAATCCTCGTTCATGTTTCCGGTTTATAAAAAGAACAGCAAAAACGATGTAAGGAGCTACCGTGGAATTACGTCGCTTTGTGCCTGTTCTAAGCTATTCGAGGTCATTGTATCGGAACACTTGTTGCATAAGACAAAGCATTACATTTCTACCAGCCAGCATGGATTTTTCCCCGGAAGAAGCATCTCAACAAATCTGTGTCAATTTGTATCTTTTTGTCTACGCAACATCGAACAGAGTCGTCAAATAGATGCCATCTACACTGATCTGAAGGCAGCATTTGACAAAGTAGATCACACCATACTACTGGCAAAGCTGAATAAATTAGGATGTTCGTCTAGCTTTGTTACATGGCTCCAATCATACCTTTGTGGCAGAAAATTGGCCGTGAAAATCGGATCGTCTATCTCACGATGGTTCGAAAGCAGTTCTGGTGTGCCGCAAGGCAGCAATTTGGGCCCGCTACTATTTGCGCTGTACATAAACGATGCTATCATACATCTCGGAGAAAGCTATTGTCTTGTATACGCTGACGACCTTAAGCTGTACATTGTAATCAACAATTTGGAAGACTGTCGCAAGCTTCAAACTTTGTTTGAGAAGTTTGCAGGTTGGTGTCGATCAAACAATATGGAACTTAGCATTCCTAAATGCTTCGTCGTAAGTTACCACCGCAAAACGAACTATCTGTCATTTGAGTATTCTGTTGACGGAGAACTTTTAAATAGGACTGACAAAATTAGGGACCTAGGTGTCACACTGGATTCAGCTCTCTCGTTCAGAAATCACTACGAAGAGATCATCGACAAAGCTCGTCGTCAATTAGGGTTTGTGAGTAAACTGAGTATGGAGTTTAGAGACCCGTATACACTGAAATCCCTGTACGTTAGTCTCGTTCGGCCTCTTCTAGAAACTGCCTCGATAGTATGGGATCCCTATCATAGCACTGTGGCTTCTAGAATAGAATCTGTTCAGAAGAGATTCGTCAGATTTGCGTTACGCAACCTACCGTGGAACGACTCGTTAAATCTGCCATCGTATGAGAGTCGCTGTCAACTGATTGGACTGGATACGTTGATGCAAAGGCGGAAACGAGCTAAAGCTATTTTCATAGCCAAATTACTTGCTGCAGAAATAGACGCTCCAAATTTGCTAGAGCTAGTTAATGTTAATGTTCCTGGTTATGTCACTCGTAGACCTGAGTTTCTAAGATTGCCTTTAAGACGGCGGGATTATACATTCCATGAACCAGTACGCGCAATGATGGAATGTTTCAACAATGTTGTGCACTTATTTGATTTTAATATGACGACAAATGAATTTAAGAGTAGACTTTTACGTTTTATGTTCAATTAGTTCTAATATTATTCATTAAGACAAATTTGTCGGATGAAATAAACATAAATAATAATAATAATAATAATAATAATAATAATAATATACCAGCACACCATAGGGGAGACTGGGTAGACTTGATCCCCTTTTCTGATTTCTTTTTTTTTTTCTTTTTTTTTTGTGAAGGTTTACTGGCGGGACTCTGAATAGAGTAGAAACCTCTGCGCCAGGCCTTTGATGATCTCGTTGCATAATTCCTTTCAAAGCAGTTTGCCAGCCGTACACGGAACATGTCGTCCAAGAAGACGCTGTTGCAACTGAATCGGAGGGAATTATGATCATGTTATATAGTCAATGAGTCTATTCGTAACAAACTTCGTAAGATTTCTTAAGTCAGTTTTGTCATTTTATTGTCAATGTAAAAACATGTTGTCATTTTTTTATGTAATGTAGATTAGACTGGCCCAGGAAACAAAAAGTTGTCTAATTCCACGGGGCACCCCCCAGGATTGTGTCTTTGGGTGAGAAAATATATCTCTGAAAATTTCAGCTCAATCGCTTGTTGCATAAGCTGGCGCATTTGATTTGAAGTTTGTATGGGGATTTCAGCCAAAATGTATAGGAAAATACACCTCCGTCACTCATTCGATTCGGAAATAGGTTCTGATTGCTCGATTGACCTTGGAATTGCAAAAACGGCAGTTGGTATGCTACAGAACAATTTCACAGAACATTGTATGATGATTAAATGAACTTTTATATGGGTTTCGGCTGCTGCGATTCGATCATAAACCCAAAAATACACAAATCAGCTCCTAATAATTCAGCCGAAAATTATATTAAAGTTCATTTAATCATCAATGTTCTGTGAAATTGTTCTGTAGCATACCAACTGCCTTTTTGCAATTCTGAGGTCAATCGAGCAATCAGAACCAATTTCCAGATCGAATGAGTGACAGGGCAGGGCAGGGACAGAAAATTAGAAGCCTAAGAAAAGATTTATATTTTTTTGAATTTTTTCGCCAAATTTTTGTATGGGTGACTAACGGGGGATCAAGTGTCCCCATATTGAGGCAATAACTTCAAATCCAAATATCCTAAAACTTTGATGAAATGTTGACATTTTCATCAGTACAGATCATTAACCCTTAAATGCGCAATGTTGTTTTAAAACAACAAACCTAAAATACGTTCAATGTTAATAATTTTAATGGTAGTTTACGCTAAAAATACTTTCGACGATTTCTAAAAAAATCGCCTTGCGCCTTTAAGGGTTAAGCATATTTATGGCTTTGTGCTGTGAAAAAATGAAAGCATTTGGTCATTGTTATGAAAAGTTGTTCAAATTTTGCGTGGACAATAAAAAAATCTTTAGAAAGGTCAAAACATACAAACCGCCTTACAGAATAAATAAGGTTGTCAATCCAAAAAATAACTCACCACATAAAGGTCATTTGTCTAGAGGATCTGTACTAAAAAATACGCTAGAACAAAACTACTTTAGTTCTCGATAAAACAGGGGGTGATCAAGTCTCCCCGGGGATCAAGTCTACCCACCTTCCCCTACTGCACATTTTGAAGTGAATCGGAATTTCGTCCAATTTAAACTACACAATTTATATCTTTACAACTGCTTAAAACTTCTACAAGCCATTTGGACTGAAGTGGTTGCGATTGTATGACGATTCACATAGACATTCATTCGCACTGATATAGGATATTGCAAGGAATATATTATTACGAGTCATTACGTCATTACGAGTTTTTATTCACACATTTACGATTGATTTTCACTTTTCACTATTTCCACTTCACCACAAAATTATCGTATACGATGCATTCAATACAACATTTTTCGACAATAATCTGACAAAGTTTGATATGGGTGAAATAAATATGTTAGTTAACATAGTGTGATTGTTATCCGTTCATCTGATGAGCGAAAATAGATAAGTTCACAGGTTCAAGTTCATTCAGAAAATTTCTTCATTGGGCAGAAAAAAAATCTTGTTCAGCCTGCCTGCTTAAGTCGATCAAACATGGCTACCAAAAAACCATGTCAAAGTGATTATGACGCAAGTTTATTGCGTTTATCAGTTGAAAAAGCGCAGGAGGGGAAGAGTAGTGTGCCATGGCAAATATCGGAAGTGTAAATTTTTCGCTCCGTCATTTTTTCTGGGTTCCAACTTCCCAAATTCATATGAAAACTCATATGTGAATATGTACGTTATGTGGAAGATATCGATTTGGAAAATGTATTGGAGGTAACCACTTTCCCTTCGATGGGACTCGAACCCATGACCCTACAGTACGCTAGACTGGTGCTTTAACCAACTAAGCTACGAAGGACCTCCGTCGGCCTTCGCAACCTAGCGGCTACTGAACGAGCTCGAGATTCCCAAATTGGACGCATAGTCAAATCACTCGCAATCCATTTATCAAGCCAATACTTCCACATGTGTATTGTACACGTCCACATTAGAGGAGCGTGAGTATTTAGAATGTCTGGCGGCTATACACATTCTTCATCAGCAACGGTACTGATCAAGTGAGGTTGTGTAAGCTATATTGCAAGTCCGTCCAAGTCGGGTGGTTTAATCCCCGGAAATAGGCAATTACCTTTGATTGAACTTCCCAAATCCGTTGATTCCCATTTCAAAATTAACTTAAATATGACATCTTTCTATGTATATGGAAGTAAAATTAAATAAATTTACATGTGACAGTGAAGTGCTCGAAACGAAAATTGTGTCAGTTGTCAACAAAGAGCTATTTCCCTGCAAGCTTTGTAAGTGTGTCAATTTGTGAAAAAACGTATTTTCAGCTTGTGTACCCGGAAATTAGGTAAGTTTTCGAAATATTCACGTATTCTGTGCATTGGATCGAACGCTGGAATAAATTCACAATATGTTACGTCACTTCTGGATTTGAGTTCAATGTCCTGAGATGGAAAAAGATCCATCTCACCATTTCCTGAGCCTCCTATTTGTTCGCCAACATGAATGTAAATCCACTAACAGATTCTGACCAAGACATCACGCACATGTTAGTTATTTGTTGGGCACCTAGTTTTTTTTTTTTGTTATAAATACACGAACAAAACCCGTGTAATTCAACAATTTAACATTCTATCTCATGGACTGTCATTCCACTGAAAAAAATACTTTTGCAATTCTTGAGTTGGGCAACAGAACACTTGTAAAAGTTATGGAAAGAACGAAAATAAGCATTGATTGAAATAATTTGGTTTTACATTCACACAACGATATTTGATAAGGAAAATTTATTAATTACTTGAATGAGTTTCAGTTCAGTTAAAAATCCCCTCCTGCGAGTTTCGCATTCATTGATCACCACTGAGGGAATCATACATATGTCTACTATGGAGCAAATTTCACTGAAATTTCAACCATAGGTGGTTTAATTTAGATTTGATTTTTTCGGGATCAACATTATGATCACCGGTCATAAAACGTGTTTAGTGCTATACCGGAACTACCACCACGTTGTAATCTTTACGGACTGTGTCGGACTCAGCTGCGTGTGTCGGACACAGCTCGAAGTCGAGTAAAGCAAACAATTCCCATCATGACAACTCGTAATGTAACAGATGACCAGGAGCTCGCTACATTTTCATTTGGTCTCTTGAAAATGAAACCAGTACAAAATAAAGGGTATAAATGTTTAAAAGACCAAAAACAAAATTTAAAAAAAAACTTAATAGAAACTCATAACCCACACACAAAAACACGTAAGCGACGTGTAAAATAAACATCAAAATTAACGTAACCTCAAGTTGAGATTCAATAAGAGTTGCTGATTTTCGGATTGGAAATTGTCTCGACTTCCCTGGGCATAAAAGTATCATCGTGTTAGCCTCATGATATACGAATGCAAAAATGGTAACCTGGCTTAGAAACCTCGCAGTTAATAACTGTGGAAGTGCTTAATGAACACTAAGCTGCGAGGCGGCTCTGTCCCAGTGTGGGGATGTAATGCCAATAAGAAGAAGAAGAAGAAGAAGAAGAGTTGCTGATTGACATTGGCTTTCCGATAATTATCAATTTGGCTGTCTACATGATTTTCTCCTTATTTTCAAATTCATAGAAAATAAATAGAAATAGAATAGAAGTTTCATAGCTCATATCACTTTCCATGGTGCATCCCGATCTATGATTTTGATTACCCTGCCCAACTACAAAACTTTCTTCCCGTGGTAATTGTGGAGATGCAGAGGTATTCTCGGTCTCTAGTAGTAAGAACAACCACACACTACTTTCCCTTCCTTTCTCAACTGACTGTAAATAATTGGCCGGCCCCGTTATTGATCAACATGTGCGAGCTGCTGAAACGTGAACTTCGAGAATGGATGGTAAACCCCAACCACTATTCACTTGGATCGAAGTGCAATTTGCACTAGCTCTGATCAATCACGGAGTAGCAACCATTGATATGTACAGTCAGTCTAAGCTAAGCTAAGCTAATAATCTGACGATTTAGATTTTGTGTGGATGTAAATGCGACTTTATTTGCTATTTGCTATACGATATGTGGTTTGCTGAGAAGCCAGAATTCGTAAATTAAATATTTAATATTAAGCAAAAATGATTGTATTGCAAACAAAGCATCAGTTATGTTACATTCTACTTGTCATAAGATGACAAGTCGAGTCTAGTACGAGACGCTGAAGACGACCTTACTGTTGAGATCGAAATACGTATCTGTCAAAGGTACAATAAAGTAGTGGAATTAAATGGAATTGTACAAACTTGATTTATGACAAGTAAATACATTCCACTAAAAGCTTAAAATAATTTTCGTATCATGTTACATTCGTTAGAATGTTAATCGATAAACATTCTTAAGGTCACTCCTGACGGAATCCAAGTTTCAAAGTGCTCGCGTTTTCGGGGGCACA
This sequence comes from Armigeres subalbatus, assembly GCF_024139115.2. Lineage (NCBI taxonomy): Eukaryota > Metazoa > Arthropoda > Insecta > Diptera > Culicidae > Armigeres > Armigeres subalbatus. The sequence goes on from NW_026942188.1 coordinate 1,834,663, forward strand.
CCACTCGATACGGAAGCAACGCACAACTGTCATATTTATTTTTTCACGCATGCTGCGACGCAGCAAAACTAAATCAACAAAAATGACAGCTGTGCGTTGCTTCCGTATCGAGTGGTGTGCCCCCGAAAACGCGAGCACTTTGAAACTTGGATTCCGTCAGGAGTGACCTTAAGCTTAAAGTGATTTGAAGTTAAGAAAAAAGTTCCAACGAGTTCCACCCTGAAACATCAATAGAATCGTTACTTAAGGTGTACCCTATGAAATCAATTGCATTACAGTTGCAACTATCCGCAACTTTGGGAGTTTCAAGCAGTTGAAGTTGCATTAAATTGCTTTAAAGCTAACTTCCCACTAATTATTCTTGCAGAGACCGAGCTACTTTTTATACGAGATTCTTACCTATAAAAACAATCGAAAGAATTGGCCGAGTATATGTTGAAATTGATTTGAGATCTTCAAATAGTTGGACCCCTCGTTCGTTATTCATAGAACCATTTGCACTGACCATTGGTGTTTTTAAAATTCTTGAATCAGTAAAAATGTTATACTACGAACATTTTCTAACCAAATCAACTTGTTAACATACCGCTGGAAAAATGAAAAAATGTGGCTTAAATTGTCATATAATTCGAATTTTAGATTTTTTTTTCAAATTAACATTGTTTCGCAAAATTCGTAACTAACCATTTACATTCATCGGATAAAATATATGAAAGGTTTTCCAAGTTAATATCATATAAAAATTCAACTATGTTATGCGTTATTCAAATCAAAATGTATTCGCTGGTTGAATGAACTTCGTTGACTTTTCACCATATTGAAAGTTTGTAAATTTGATTTACTCGGAACAAAAGTCAACGCGAGGCAGGACATAACACTTATCGTTTGTACACTCGTCAACTAAGATTTTTTTAAATTACCTTTCAAGTCGACCGGTTTGGAGCGCGATGTTGTCCATCACCAGGACTATTGATGGACGATATCGCGTTTTATTAGTGTCGTGTTATTTTACGTTAGCATAAACCAACAAAAGTCATGGTTTAAAATAGCAGAACAGTAAAATGGATAATACACTCAAACACGTACAATTTGATCAAAGTTTGTAATATTCTTCCAGAGGAAAGTAAAGACTACAGACTTTTGTTTTAATTCCTTCACAATGAATTATTGGCAGTGACTGGTTTTCTACCCAGCGCTGTCGTCATCCAAGCGCTATCGTATATGCCCAAATAGCCAGCATGAGTTACCCGCCAGAAATGTGTATGGCGAAAGACACCTAACGCGGGTTTTCTCAAAATTAGGAACTTTTCATGAAAAGCTATTTGGTACCGGTTATGTAGGAAGATGCCCGCTACTACGCCTACCAAATATTTTTTCGATGAAGGTGCTTAATTTTGAGAAATCGAGCCTTAGATGCCTTTCGCCATACTGATTTCAGAAAGTTAACTCCTAGTGTGCCGCTGTAAGCACGCTCAAAGCAGGCGATTCAATATTATAATTCTTTTGGCCCTCTTATGTTATATTTTTGTAAAAAAGCCTAAAGCATCCAGTTATGATTTTTGTCCCGAATTGCCATATATTCAACGCACTGTGCACCGTGGCAAAGCGCAAACTCGCAACCAGCTACTGGCCTACTGGCCGAAAGTCATTTGGCCGAACGGGTCATCCGGCCGAATAGAGCATTTGGCCGAATAGGATATTTGGCCTAATAGGTAATCTGGCCGAAAAGGACATTTGGCCAAAAAATACATTTGGTCGAATAGGACCATTGGCCGAATACGATATTTTGCCGAATACGATACTTGGTCGAATAGGACATTTGGCCAAATACGATATTTAGCCGAACGGGTCATCCGGCCGAAAAGGTCGTTTGGCCGAAAAGGTCATTTGTCTGAAAAGGTCATTTGGCCGAATAGGTCATTTAGCCTAATAAGACATTTCGGTATCAACATTTCAAAAGGGCGAAACTGCTTTTGTAAACAAAAGCATCTCACGTCGCTGGTGGCCTAATTTGAGCCCACCCACAACATCCAGCACCATTGATTGAAAGAAGAGGATTCGCTGCTTCCATCAGTGGCGTTGGATTGCGTGGGTGGGTTCAAATTAGCCCACCAGCGACGTGAGAAGCTTTTGTTTACCAAAGCAGTTTCGCCCTTTTGAAATGTTGATGCCGATTTGACCGGATAAGACATTTGGTCGAATAGGTTATTTGGCCGAAAAGGACATTTGAACGATTAGGTCAATTGGCCGATTAGGTTATTTGGCAGAATAGGTCGTTTGGCCGAATATGACATTTGACCGAATAATACATTTAGTTGAATATGACATTTGGCCGAATAGGACATTCGGCCGAATTTTACATTTGGCGGAACGGTTCACCTGGCCGAATAGGTCATTTGGCCGAAAAGGTCATTTAGCCGAACAGGACATTTGACCCGTGCAACACAGATCAAGCAAAACTGCCTGCTTCGATAGACTGGGTCAAAGTGCCAACGCGAATACATAGGGTGACGCCTTTAGGGTCGTAATGGCAAAGACACGTGGGGCGATGGCCCCTACAGAGCGGTCTCCAGAGATGCTGGAGAGGATTATCGCGGGGCTCTTCCCACGTCACGACCCAAGTCCCTGGCCTCCCTTTGTGGAGCTGCCAGGGGCCAGGATGGCGGACGAGGGAAGAGTAACTGTGGCGGAACTTGCGGGGATTGCACAGTCCCTTAGTGTAGGTAAGGCGCCAGGACCGGATGGTATTCCGAACATGGCCATCAAAGCGGCCATTGCTGAGGCTCCCGACATGTTCAGATCTGTCATGCAGAGATGCCTGGACGAGGGAGTCTTCCCTGAAGCATGGAAAAGGCAGAGCTTGGCCCTATTGCCAATGGCGGGAAAACCACCGGGGATACGTCGGCATATAGACCAATATGCCTGCTTGATACGGCGGGGAAGGTGCGAGAGGTTGTTGGTACGCACGGAGGGAGCGGATGGTCTGTCGAGTAACCAGTTTGGCTTCCGAAAAGGTAAGTCGACCGTAGACGCTATCTTGTCGGTTACCAAATCCGCGGAGAGTTCCAGGAAGTTAGAACTGGCTCACCACAAGACTGAGGTGGTTGTTGTTAACAACCGAAAGTCGGAGCAACAAGCGGTGATAAGGGCAGACTACACGGTCACCTTTGAACGCTCCATCAAACTCTTGGCGGTAATGATCAACGATAAGCTCACCTTTGGTAGCCACGTCAATTACGCCTGCAAACGTGCCTCCTCAGCTATAGTGGCATTGTCCCGGATGATGTCCAATAGCTTTGCGGTTTATGCCAGCAAGCGCAAGTTTCTGCCTAGCGTCGCTCTGCTCATACTGAGGTATAAGGGGCCAGCTTGATGCACGGCCCTGCGTATCAACTGCTACAGAACGAAGTTATAAAGTACGTATAGGCTCATGTGCCTAAGAGTTGCGAGCGCGTACCGTTCCGTGTCGCACGATGCACTTTGCGTCATAACCGGTATGATGCCTATTGACATCGTTATCGGTGAAGACATAGAGTGCTTCGAAATACGCGGCACGAGAGGCATCCGTAGGACTGTCAGGTTGGCCTCAATGGTTCAATGGCAGCGTGCGTGGGACAGTTCCACTAAGGGTAGATGGACACATCCCTAGTAGCACACATGTTCCACTTAGGTTACTGCAACAAATATGCGACCGGATTTAGTCACAATAAAGTTGCTGCAATCATTATTGTCTGACTTGTGCTGCTCAGGATAGGTTGATACCGGAGATAGGTACGTGGGTCAAGAGGCGCCATGGGGAAATCACTTTCCACCTGACCCAGGTCCTTACAGGCCATGGTTGCTTCAGACAGTACCTACACCGGTTCGGACACTCGGCCTCGCCCGAATCGTCTAGGAGCTACACAGAAGGTGGCGCGTGGACTCGAGGAATGGCTAGTTCAGGCGCAAATAAGAGGTGGTCCAAGGGTTCGGAGTCGGCTTCATGGGTCATACCGGTGCCCTGTGGAACTCGATCCTTTTATCGAACAAGTGACCGCGCGAAGAACAACATGGTATCGTCGCTTTCGCGGCGTCGGTCAACCGGGCGGGTTCCGAGCCCGAGGACGGAAAGGGGTCCTCGTCAAGGCTGGGGCAGGCGTAGGCACCGCGTCGGCAAGTCTCTCTGTGTGCTGGCGAATAGAATCATTCTTGATACCAGTCGTGCAGAGGCTTAAGCAAGTCGACCCCACCTTCCGAGGACATAGGGCGTGTGAGGCCACCTAAGGCCGCACAAGCCGCAATGCGCTACGATACCATGGTGTTCTTTAAAAAGCGAGTCGATGTTCGATGCTGCGGACAGCAGCTAACCTCGAGGGTGCGTCATGCACTGCCCCTTTGAAGCATTCTGGTTGTACCGAAGGGACGATGGGCTTGGCGGCAATGGAAAGTTTGGCTGGTCAGGGTGCAGTCTGCCTTCCTCATTGGAGGTGCCCTAACCCAGCACTTCCTGCAACCCAGGATGTCTGTTGAGCAGATTCCCCTCATTGTTTAGGAAGAAAAAAAAAGTAGGCGTTTCAGTGTCTCGTACTTGACTCGACTTGTTCTGTCGAGTCAAGTACGAAAAACAACTGTTGAGGTCAAATACGTATCTGTTAAGATACAATTAAGTGTGGAATTCAATAGGATTGTATAAACTCGTCTTATGACAGGTGAAAACATTCCCTAAAAGCTCAAAATAATTTTCTTAACGAATTGGTTGTTTCACTGCTCCATCAAGAGCGCTATTACGTACCTCAGAACGAAAAGCTAGACGATGAAGGATTACAGACCCTATAGTCGAGGCAGAAGCGGTAAGCTATCGTCCACTAACATATTTTCCGCTGGATTCAGCGGAACAAGAAGCACTAACGCCTAATCACTTCCCTTGGGCAGTTCAACAGGAGTGAAGCATAGCCACGGCGAAGATCGAAGATGTCGCAAAATACCCGAGGATCCTGGAGCTTGATTCAACTCCGCATTGACCACTTTTGGATGCGTTGGATACTGGGTATTTACCGACTCTGACAAGGCGTATGAAGTGGATGCGGACACGAAACCGTAAGCCTGGGGATCAAGTATCGTGATTAATGAATCAAAACAAATGGCTGGGTACGCGGATGTATCCGCAGATGTAACCGAGGTAGGGATGTAGGGTCGTAGGTATCAGCCAAACTTTCATATCTAAAGTAGCGCTACTAGATGTAGCTTATCTAGAGTGGAGGATCCTACTGGTCCTCAAAAGATGAGAATGTTGCACAACTGCCTTACCAACAACCGGCACCATGCTTGCAACCTAGTATGATACTGTGTTGACCAACTATATTTATAATGCTTGTACATGAACTCAATGAAGAAAGATGATTGTTTACATTAGAACCACATTATTTTCGATTACTATTTAGTTGTGTTATGCCTAAAACGAAGTGATTCCTATTAAAATTTACAGAACAAAACTATTTGTTCTTAGGAACAATCAAATTTCTCTTAAAACCTCAAAAGAGACCATAGTAATAAGAAAACTATTCGTATTATCGGTAGGTTACAAATGATATTCCATAAAGTGCTCAAGCTAATTATGTTTCCATAACTATCTCAGCAGTCGTAGGAAAAACCTAAGCAGCATAGAAGTTCATAGTTTAATCGCTTCTCATAACAGAAGAAAGAGAAGAAAAGGAAAGAATGGAAGAGAAAGAATAAGGCAGAATGAAAAGAAAAGAGGAAGAATGAAGAAGAAAAATGAAGAATAGAGGTTGAAGAATCTCTTCGTTCTTCAACCTCTATTCTCTTCAACTCTATTCTAAAAGGAAGATGAGAACAATTATAAAGCAAGAATAAAATAGAAAGAATAAGAATGGAAAAAAATAAGAAAAAAGAAAGAAGAAAATAAAAGCAGAAAAAAAGGAGAAAGGAAGCTGAGGCAATGAATATTAGGTTAAAAAAATCAATTTCCACCTAACTTTTCTCTTCTCATTCCTTGGTCCTCCATTCCTACTTCTCATTTTCACTACACTTCTCTGTGCTCTTATCATTTCTCACAACTCACTTCTCACTTCACTTCTCTCTTCTCATTTCTCACTATCCACTTCACACTTTTCTCTCATTACTTCTCACTTCAGTTTCTCATCTTCTCACTTCTCTTTTTACTTCTCACTTTTCACTTCTCTTTCACTTCTCGCTTCTTGCTTCACTTTTCTCTTATCATTTTTACCTTTCACTATTTACTTTTCACTTCTAAAATTTTTCACTTTGGACTTCTCGTCTCACTTTTTACTTCTCACTCCTCAATTCTTACTTATCACTTCTCCCCTGTTTAATTTACTTTTCTTTTTTGTTTCTAACTCACTTCTCACTTTGCACTTCCACTTCTCATTTTTCATCTCTAATTCGTACTTCTCCTTCTTACTTTTGACTTCTCATTTTCACTTTTCACTTCTTACTTTTACCATCTCACTTCACAGTTTTCACCTCTCAAATTTCTTTTACTTCTATTCTTACTTCTCGCTTCTTACCTCACTTTTTACTTCTCAATATTCACTTCTCTATTTTCACTATTAACTTTCCATTCTAACGTTTCACTTATCATTTCTCACTTCTCTTTTATTCTACCACTTCCTATTTCTCACTACATATTTCTAGCTGCTTTTTGTAATGTTTACAACTCACTTCTATTACTCACTTTCCACTACTAACTTTACGGAAAAACAGCATTCAGGGCAATGACCCGACATCGTATATATTGTGCTTATGAACTGTTTCTGTCCACATCGAGTAAGCGAATTGAAAATGCTTGGGAAATTACTAGCAGAATATCGAGTAAGGAGTATCGCTTACGGGTAACGCAGTATGCTAGATTCAAGGACTTTAGGTTAGGGAAAATATCGATTACAGAACATTAGTTAGGGAGAGTTCACTGTAGTCTCTGGGGTGGAACAATTATCTATTTCTATTCTATGTGAGCCACAATAGAGTTTGTTGTACATCATTCCACATGCTGTTAAATTTGTATTTAAATTCTATTGTGATTTTGAGACGTGTGAGACATGAGACGAGTGAGGTCACTTCACTTCTCACTCATTATTTCTTACCTCCACTGTGAAAATTAGGAAGTGCAAAGTGAGAAGTGAGATCTTCTCTTACTTCTCACTCGTCATTTCTCACTTCTCCTGCAAAAATGAGAGAATGAGAAATGAAGTGAAAATTATGTGACAAGTGAGATTTCTCACTTTATATTTTCCTCTTCAATTCTCACTATGAAAAATAAGAAGAGCGTAGTTAGAAGTGATATGCCTTACTGTTCACTCATCATTTCTTTTCCTCTCCTCTCTTCAAGGGATAAGTTCGAAATTTGAAAGAGAAATAAGAAATAAAAATGAGATGTCTCACCTCCCTTATTTTCTATTTTTTTCTCACTCACTGTAAAAATTGAGTGTAAGACGTTTTACTTCTCACTTCACACTACTTACTTTTTCAGTGAGATGTGAACTTGACAGTAAAGGGATAATTCGCTGTGAAAGTGAGAAATGGGAAGTGAAATGCCTTGAAAAGAGTGAAATGGAAGAAATGCCTGTTCTTCATTTCTTCTTATTCTCCTTTTGGTGGTGAGACGTCTCACTTCTCTTTCTCATTTCGCACTTTTCCTGCACACTGTAAAAGTGGAGGAGCAGAAATGAGAAGAGACGCATCACTTCTCATCCCACATTTCTGTTTTCTTATTTTCGTTGCCTTTCTATCAAACGATCATTTCGGCAATATACTTGGGCCAGATGTGTTCCCTATTGGTATTCGCCAAGAGCTTTCGGCCAAATGAGTTTAAGCTAAACGTTCCTTCCCTGATTATTTGTAACTAAACACGAACACTCAAGTAAGTTTTATGACGTAAGATAAAAGATATCGTAAAATATATTATTGCGCACTGTCTGCTTGGAAATTCCTCCGTATCCTGTCCCACTGTGCTCCGTTTGCGAGAAGACACCCAGGGGAAGATATTTCTCCTTTCTAGAGTACGAATTTCGGTTTTATGTTGTGCCTTAATAGCTTTCTGGACCGGAAACGGTGACCGGTATTTGCGACGATAAAGAGTGATTATGCGTCATTGCGGGGTCGCGTTGTGGCTGTTGTGCGGATCGCCATCCGGAATTGGACGTTGTCGACGACTTTTTCTTAATTTTTGATTTGTCGTGTCAAGATGATTGGGAGGCATTTTAATCGAGTATGAGGAACAGAAGGAACCACACCGGGACCACGTCTGATAAATGGTCCGAAGGCAGTGATAATTATTCCACTGAGATTAGAACCCTTTTGGTTCCATAATGGGACACGGTGCTGCTACGACAGTGCGTTGGTTTTAATTTATATTGCAATGCTTCAATTAATATGCATATTTTCCATCGAATTATTAATTTTTGGCTAATTGTCTTTCTATAAAGTCATACAATGATGAGCAATGATGTAACGCATATAAGCTAGAGTAACCAGCTGTTAGTTGAAGATAACAAAATAAGGTACCGTTTCTAATGTGGCATCAGATTGGCTGATACTGAAAAGGACTATCATATGAAAGGAGTTCTTAAAAAATTAGACATAGTCAACCTTACATTATGGTATTGTGCTCTTCATTCGGAGATGTCAGTGCACTCATTTAATTACTTCATTACGTAACCACTCTCACCCAATATTAAAAATATACGGTGAGGGCACTAATCGGTGTTTCTGCAATCTTTTCGACTCGTCATTTCAAACTCGTTCCAATCTATTGGCACATTGCGGACGGAAAGTTTCTCCAACCCGCCCAAGTGGCCCTTTCTTCCTTTCGAATCTGGTTTTACCTTCCCATTGCAAAGCAGCCCAATGATACTCTGCAACCTTTTTTAGCTTTTATGTTTCCTGGATGAAGATTATCTAATTTTTGCTCATGTATTAATTTGCGTTTGATATTTCTCGCGCCATAATCGCGCGGTACTCGTCACCATGTCGTTCAAAGGCGGTGACCCCAGATGAAAAAATCTCGCATGCCTTCGTTTGATTGCTTCTAATCGTTCGATTCATGAATATTCTGATACGACGACGCTTTTCAACTGAGCGTATGCTGTAAGTGGGCAATTCAACTTTCAGTCTGGAATCAAATCCAAAATTGAGCAGACTTAATTTTAACATATGTGAAAAGGTGGTATGAAATGAACTTCACCAAATAATTTTAAACAGTATTGGACGACCTCATGCATCATTGACAATCTACCCCAATCGTCGAACCATTATTATTGACAGATTGATTAGCAGGAATGCTGCCTCAGCTCCACTCTGATTTCCTCTTTAAAGCCTCGCAACATTATAACCATTTTGCTATTACAGATCTTCCATCATCGTCGGTAATCGATGATTCCATGTTTGGGCGTTCGTTGTTTGTATGCTCTGGCCGAAAGGGAAAGTTTTCGTGTTTCACGCCTCAGGATGCCGGCGGAAACCGCGCGAACGATGATCGATTGGGCGCGGACGACGATGATGACCGCTTTAGCAGCATAATCGCATGGTGAGTGTAAGACGGTGGAATTGTTAATTAATTTGCATAAATGTGGTATTATTTGAGTGCCTGGCAAATAATCGTTGTAAAAGATATTGCATCAGGGGAGTGGTGTTTAGTTAAGAAAACACTTTGAGCTAATGATGGTGTTTGGAGGTAGGATGAATATTTTGATCAATATATTTTTAAATTTTGGCTAGGTTTGTGATGTTGGTTTCAACTTACAGTTTGATCTTACAACAAAATCAACGGGTTTCTGCTTTAAGAAATTTCTATTTTTGTAGGAACTCAAGATGGAAGCTTGAGAATTTCGTTAATTAAAGAGACGTTTCCTAAATAAAATTTCCAAATATTGTATTTTCGACTAGAAGCAATTCAAGAAATTATCGAAATTTTGTTCCGCAATTTCTCCAGATTTTACTTTGGCAGCGCCATGGCGTGTAGTTAGCCAGGTTGGCCCCGCCGCCTTAGGGAGCGCGAAATCCAGAATTGCACTATGAGAAATTATGTAAATTCTCATCAAGGTTTTCTTTACGCGGTTGGATACAACTTGAATTTTCTTCGATTTTTTTGTGAATTTTTTGGTGGGGTTAACTCATTGTTTATTGAGGCTGACGGTTATTATTATTGTCTTTTTTCAGGCCCTAGGCTCACCTCTTAATGAGGCTGGGGTCTCAAACGGTTAAAATCAAACAGAATAAAAATCTTGGTATATTCTCAGGGTCAAGTGTTTTCAGTGAGACTTTTAACAGATGATTCCCTCAGAGACTACATATGAAATCAATCGTTTGACTAATCTCCGAAAGGCCCTTTTCCGTCAGGTATCAGAATGCTAACTCAGGGAGATTCTACCTGACTTTTTATCATTTACCTGATGAAAAGGACTAAAAATAGAAAGGAACAAGAAATACAAATAAAATAAGAATGGAACAAGTTTCTAGGGAAGAAGCCCTATAGAGAACTTCAATACCCCAAAGGCGAAACGCAAGTAACCTATAAAAACTGTATAATGTTTGTTCGTTTGTCTAAGAAATCTAAGCCGTTTTCAAATAATAGATACTCAAGTAGTGACAGTGAGTTTGTTTTAATTTGAGTACTTTGGACCATTTTGTTTGTCCGCCTAGTTGAATATTCTATGATATTTTGAATTTGATTTTTGTTTTCTATAATCTCATAACGCTTTAAACGAGGCAATTATATAGAGCATGCCAATTCGTGAATCTAATCGAAGGATATCAGTACTAAGTAACAATTTCAAGCTATGGATTATTTTAAGTTTTTGACGGTTTTATCGCTGCTTTGTTCAATGCTGCAAAATTAGCTTTGTTTGAAGACTTATAGCTATCTCCAAAACCATAATAAAACTCTAATAAAACCACAATTCAAAAGCTTCATAAACTTATGAGTGGGCTAATGATTATCTTGAGGACTCCAATAAAACCAATTCTGAAAACTGTAATAAAGCCGGATATTTTTTCATGACACTGCATAACCTTCATAAAACTTTGTGCTTTTTATAGGTTTATAATGGGTTTATACAAGAACATAATGTTTATGTTGAATTTCATGCACTATGACGTCGAATGAAAAACAAATTTTCTAGCATAATGTTTCCTACAAGTTTCTCGAAAACTTAAACAAAGAAAACAATAAATAGGGAAATGTCCGATCTCCATCTCATCGAAACAAAATAAAAGGCACCGATTTCGACGCTTCTGCGTGCTCACTGCTGAAAAAATACATAAATAAGAACAAACCTTTCCATTGCTTTGTTTTGATGAGATGAACATCAGCATTGAGTTGAGATCCAGGAGCTGTTCCCCACAATGAATACGTAAACTTTGAAATGAAAGTGAAAGATAATCAAAATAAACAGAAAAAGTTCGAGCAGAAACTGTTTTATCAGTGCTTCTACGTATAATTGTCCCATCTACCTTTGATGAAAATCTAAACTCGAATCAATCGTCCCACTGAAAAAATGAAGTTGTCGTTTGATGATAATGAAGCATAAAAAAGTTTACAAATGCAGTAATCCGTATTATGTGCTGGAAAATTATTCCTACGCTCATTATATTCTAAAAATATTTGTTAAATTTGCGAATCCAATCGATTTTATAAATTAGGGACAAACTGATGCTAGTTTGATTTTTAAATCTGAGATTACATGGGACATTTGCTTAGAACGGCAGTATATAGTTATTAAAAGTTCGAATTAGAAATGAACGCCATTATTTGATTGAAGTACCATTTATTCTTAGGTCCACTTATCGAAACTTGATTCCTCTCTCATCTTCTCACAGTACTTTTATTGCATTCATTTCCCTTGGACTGTATTTTGACCATCACAACTACCACGGTTAAGTAGCAGCCATGATGGTAGTATATAATTGATTTCATATCGCAAAATCTTTTGCGATATTCACTACCATATGTAACCGCTGCATTTCAGAATGATTTGCAAATTTCGGAGCACGAGAAATTTTTCGTGTGAATCGAAATGCCACAAGTAAAAAATAGTATATTGAATAATGATTTGCTCAAATTTAATTTCAGTAAATCACTTTTTGCGACAGCGCATTTAAATAAACTTTTTTTCTTATCTGGTTTCACTGAAATTGACACCAAAATTGATACGCGAGCAGTTTGGGGATCCAATTTCATGATTCCATATTATTTTACATTCTATCCGTGTTGTTTTTTCCTTCCATTGAATGTTGTTGTTTTTTATTCTTCCATTCCTAGATTTTCCTTTTCTCCAGTTTAATACCAAAGAGATATTCCTTTTGACAGCGGTTTATGGCGCTTTATAAACAACCTCGTGCTTGCTTTGAAGACGATCTCAAGAGTGTCCACTTGGTCATAACATAATCTTGTAGTGGTCTTCAAGAGGTTGGCATTAGATCTTAGTTTTATTGCTAGTCTTCAAAATTGCTCTCCAACTGCTAATGGAGTTGATAAAACTCAAAATGTGGGTAATGATGGCAATTGATCTACCTCAACATTGAAATTTAGACCTATAACCAAGTCAATGCCCAAACTATCGATATACCCACTTTTGGAATCAATATTCTTGATCCAAAGATGCCTCCCAAGTAACAATCTCAATGCTTCGAAGATTTATCTAGTTTATAGAGGTTTTATTACGGCTTGTAGAAATGCTTAAAGTTTTATTTTGGTTTTATTCAGTTGTCATTTAATTAGATCCGCAAGAGTACTTGAGAACTACGTTTTGAATTCCAATATAAAACCACAGCTCTTTGGTTTTATAATGCTCCTGTGTTCCTCCTCAGAGCTAAAAATGGAACTAGCATAAAGCCAGCAGTTAAGTTATATGCTGGTTTTGATCAAGACATATAAAAGCTGTCAAGCTTCTAGAGTCCTTTATAAACCCACATAACCTTTTCCTGAAGAAGACCTGCATAGGAATACGAAGCTTGAAACTACTACTGGATAGAAACTAAATTTTCAGCACAAATTGTTTGACCAACGGAAGTTTTTCATTTCCTTTCAGTCGAAATAGAAAAAAACAGTAGTTTTTTCTGTCAAATACGTGGGGAACTTTTCCGATCTTCTCACTCCTGAAAATACATTCATCTTATCGAGAGTAAAGAAATACGGCACCAATTTTTCGCTTCTTTTTGTCAACATGCGAACTCCTGCTGAAAAAATCACAAATCAAATACCTTTCCATTGCTCTGCTTTCAATGGGATGAACATCAGACCATGAGTTGAAATCCAGGAGTAGTTCCTTATATTAAGTCGTTGAAATAACTGTTCAAACAGCATTTGCTCATGATGGGTATGAAAAATGTATTTAATCCATACATGCTTTGCCAATTTAACACAGTAAAACACTTTTATGGTACAAATGTTCCATTTAATAATTGCCACATTGCTTTTTAATTGAAATACTTAATTTTAAAAGTACTTGCATTCGATGCCGAGGGCAGAAAAAGTTTTTATGATTTTTTATATCTGTCTACATTGTCATGTTGTCATTATATATAAAATTACCAAGCTTTAGTTTGACCAAGATAAAACCTTGCTAGTCGTAACATGGTCTTGAAAAGGCCAAGATAAAACCTCTAGGTGTGATAGGTGCCCAGATAGAGCCAGTTCAGGAGTGATGGTTAAATAGAGGCATTTTATGCAATTAGTTTTATTCGAAAAATGTCGCGATATGAAAAAATAATGAATTTCATAATCGAAATATCGACAATTTTCTTTTCACCTTTTAAAAGGTAAAATTGGACATCCTAATAAGTTTTAGGACAATGCTTTGATTATTTGATCAACCAAAGTGTTATTCATTGAATTATTTTTAAGTAATTAACTAAGGCAATTAATTAAACTAGAAAATTCTAAATAATAACAATTAACGAAGCGCATTGTTAAAATACTGATTATTTATCATAGTTTCACCATGAAAATCCCTGGCATGCCTTCAAACAGCTAGAACACTCAAAGCCAGATGAGACTTTTATTGAACTGGCTGATAATAATTCTTTTTATTTTTGTTGACACGTAATCCACGTTGCAGGAAGAAAGCATACTTTTCGAGTACAAACAATAAAAATAATCAACCTGAGAGTTGACAACTGTTTCATTATCGGCTTATTTGTTGTTGTATCATGTCATGAAGTGGTTGTATCATGGTTATACATGTTCTCAAAACCACCAAGTCTAGAGGAGGTTTTATGTTGCATGTTTTATGTGAGACGAAGTATATTATAACCGTTGGTTCTGAACTGGAACGCATATTAGGTTTTGATTGCAATAAAACTGGGCCAACTGGCTACATGGTTTATAGAAATCTACAGGAGGTTGTGGAAACTGGGGACTGGATGGAAGGTTTTGAGATTAGGTTTTGAAGGCTATAAAACTCTGATACAACCTTAATTGTTATTTGGGGTAGTTAGTCCGACTTGGTCCTAATCCTACCTTCTATCAATTCTCTCAATTTCATTTAAAGTCCAGTAGTTTTAATCAGTGTCTTTCTCAGTCTGAAGAATCAGAACGATGTTTTTTACTTGCACGACTTTGTTGTTGTATTTAGCAAAAACCCAATCTAAAATCACTTTTCAAAATTTTAGAAAGAGCCAGCTTGAAAAGCATCCTGTTCACCACTGGTTGAACGTGGTTTACCTATACGATGAGTGATAGACCTTAAAAAGCCACAACCTATCGGCCGAAACGTCGAGCAAATAAAAGAATAATTCTTTCAAACTCCGCCAAGGTCTAATTGCGATTCCGAAGGTCTTTCGACCGTAGGGTTTTTCTTGATTCGGCTACATCCGATAGAGATCCAAAATTTTCAAAAATCCTTTAAAATCGATTACGAAACCGAAGAATTTCATCAGCAATTCTAATAAGAATTCAAAATTTCTCCAGTAGCTTTTGATTTTTTTCAAAGGATCCACCATGGGTTTTATTAGAATTTGTTCAAGAAGTTCTCTGAAAATTCCTTAAAGTATTTAAAGCCAAGTCAGAATAACCTCAAAATCCTACAATGTAAGATGTTAAAGTAAGAGTCGTGGAGAGAAGGAAAGAAGTAAGAAGCAGAAAATTAGAAGTAAGCATTGAGAAGCATGTAATATAATCAGATTTCTTAATAAGAAGTGAAAGTGGAAAGTATGAAGTTAAAAGTGAGAAATTAGCAGTTGGACGTGAGTAGTTAGGAAGCGAAAATTATTCTTTCTTTCTTTAATTTTTTATTCTTTCGTCCATTTCCATCTCTCTTTTGTTTATTTAACTTTTCCTATCGATTCCTTTTTCCTTTTATATTCTTTCTCTTTCTCCTTCCTTTCTTCTTCCTTTCTTTCTTAGTATTTCCTTCTTCTTCTTACTTTTTCTATCTTTTTTCCTTGAAAAGTCGATCATTCTTCCTCCTTCTTTTCTTTCTTACTCATCCTTCCTTCCTTTAGCTTTCTCTCTTTTCCTTTCTTCCTTTTCTTTCTTTTCTTCCTTCTGTCTTACTTTTCATCTTTCTCTATTACCTTTCTTCTTCCTTTAATTTTGTTTTTTTTGTTTTATTGTTTTGATTTGTTTTTTTGTTTTGTTTTCATATTTTCTCTTCTTCATAATTTTGTTCATTTTCTTACTTCTTTTATTTTTCCTTTTCTTTCTCAGTTTTTTCTTTCTTCTTTTTTCCTTTCTTCTTTTCCCATTGTAGTATATTTTCTGACTTCTTTCTCTTTCTTTATTTCTTCTTTTTTTTTAAATTAAGATATTTTGAGCTTTTAGTGGAATGTCACTTGTCATTAAGACAGTTTGAATCCATTGAATTCTACCACTTATTGTATCTTGACATACGTTTCGACCTCAACAGTAAGGCCGTCCTCATTGTCGTACTTGCTCGACGGGTCGAATACGTATCTGTCAAGAAACAATTCTAGATTCTTTGAGAATAGGTCGTATGTGCAAAAAGAGATTCTCTTTGATCACGCTCTCTTTCACAATATCGGCTAGTTTTGCATGTTTTGCTCATTTCTACTTCAGCATGATAGAAAAAGCTTTGTCATAGAATATCTGCCAAAGAAATTCGATGTAAACTTTTTATAGTTTCGTAATAATCGAAGAGAATAGATCCAGTGAGAGATCTCTTTTTGCACATACGACCCTATTTTCAAAGCACTCTAGAATTAAGTGGTGGAATTCAATGGGATTGTACAAACTCGTCTTATGACAATTGTCTTTTTTTGTTTTCTGTCTTTCTTCTGATTTTCTTTTTTTTTTCTTCTCTTTTTCCTTTTTCATTTTTATATTCTTTTTCATATTTTCTCTTCTTCATAATTTCGTTCACGTCTTTCTTTCTTTCTTCATCCTTTATTAATCCTTCCTTTTTCCTACTTCTACGCTCTTTCTATTTTCTTCTTCTTTCGTTCTATTTTTTTCTTTCTTTCTACTTTATTCTGTCTTTCTGCTATCTTCTTCTTTCCCTCTAATTATTTTTGTTTGTTTTTCTCTTTTTCTTCTTTCTTATATTTCTTTCTTCTTCACGCTTCTATATTATTCAATCTCCTTTTTCTTTTCTATTCTTCTTACTCCCCTCTACCTTTTTCCTCCTTCTTTATTCTTTTTTCTCTCTTTCTTCTTTCTTCATCCTTCTTCCTTCTTATTCATTTCTTCTTCTCCTTCTCCCTTCTTTATTTTCTTCACTACATACTTTTATCTGCTTTCTTCCTTCTTCTTTTGCTTCTTTTACTTTCTGTCTCACTTCTCATCATTCTCTTTTCACTGCAGCTGAGGTCTATCTTTTCTCCTTTCTTTTTTTCTTCCATATTATCATCTCTCACTTCGCACCCTTCGCTTATTAATTCCCACTTCTCGTTTCTCACTTCCCACTTCTCACTCCGAACATCTCCTTCCTTACTACTTACTCCGAACATACCACTTATTGTTTTTCGTTTCTCATCGCTCAATTCTTGTTTTCCAGTACTCACATCTCATTTGTCACTTCATAATTCCCATTACTCACTTAATTTATTTAATGAGGAAACAAGTTTCATCCATTCAGTAGAACGGCATTAGGCTTAAAAGCAAATGGCATTCGACTAAATGAACGTAAACCAAGGATTTGGCCAGACGTTCCTCCGAAAATTTCACCAGGACTTCTTTAAAGATTTTTTCAAGAAATTCTTTCAGTTATTTTTCTGGGAGTTGCTCAAGGAATGGCTACTAATGGTGGAATTCTCTTCTGGATGATTTTCTTGAGGATCCACCGAAGAATTCCACAAAGGAGTTCCAGGGAGAATATTTGTAGGAATACTTGGGAAATATACTGGTGAAAATTTTGAAGGACTCCCAGAACAGTTTTCTGGAGCAGTTCCAGAAGGAAATCCTGCAAATACTACTGGCAGTGAATTCCTGAAACTTATTCAAAAGTGGAGTTTTTTTTTGAGAGTGGAAAATTTCTTGAAGGAACTCCTGAAGATACTTCCAATGATCTCCAGTAGCCTTGCGAGCAAAGGCGTAGGATTGCCAATCCAGAGATGGCGAGTTCGATTCTCGATCCGGTCTAGGATGTTTTCGGGTGGGAAGCATTCTCGACTCCCTGGGCATAGTGTATCCATTGTTCTTGCCACACAAGATAAATAACTGAGGAAAAGCTAATAGAATACGTTGAGTTGAAAAGCAGGCCAAGTTCCAGTTGAAATGTAGAGCCACTGTAGAAGAAGAAGAAGACTTCTAATGAAACTATGTGAGGAGTTTACTTATTTATTTATTTATTTATTCATAACTAGTCGATCCAGCAGACGATGTCCTGCATAGTAGGCAAAAAATGCGCGTTATAAACTGCTCATGCGAAATTCTCATACGATTCTTAATTTTACTTCCGGACATTTTACTTGCGGAGGAATTCCTGGAGGAACTTCCGGAGGAATTCCTGAAGGAACTTCCGGAGGAATTCCTGGAGGAACTTCCGGAGGAATTCTTGGAGGAACTTCCGGAGGAATTCTTGGAGGAACTTCCGGAGGAATTCCTGGAGGAACTTCCGGAGGAATTCCTGGAGGAACTTCCGGAGGAATTCCTGGAGGAACTTCCGGAGGAATTCCTGGAGGAACTTCCGGAGGAATTCCTGGAGGAACTTCCGGAGGAATTCCTGGAGGAACTTCCGGAGGAATTCCTGGAGGAACTTCCGGAGGAATTCCTGGAGGAACTTCCGGAGGAATTCCTGGAGGAACTTCCGGAGGAATTCCTGGAGGAACTTCTGGAGGAATTCCTGAGGAACTTCCGGAGGAATTCCTGGAGGAACTTCCGGAGGAATTCCTGGAGGAACTTCCGGAGGAATTCCTGGAGGAACTTCCGGAGGAATTTCTGGAGGAACTTCCGGAGGAATTCCTGGAGGAACTTCCGGAGGAATTCCTGGAGGAACTTCCGGAGGAATTCCTGGAGGAACTTCCGGAGGAATTCCTGGAGGAACTTCCGGAGGAATTCCTGGAGGAACTTCCGGAGGAATTCCTGGAGGAACTTCCGGAGGAATTCCTGGAAATACGAAATACGTATTCCTGGAGGAACTTCCGGAGGAATTCCGGGAGGAACTTCCGGAGGAATTCCGGGAGGAACTTCCGGAGGAATTCCGGGAGGAACTTCCGGAGGAATTCCGGGAGAAATTTCCGATGTAATTACGGGAGGAACTTTCAATGGAATTCCGGGAGGAACTTCCGGCGGAATTCCGGGAGGAACTTCCGGAGGATTTCATGAAGGAACTTCCGGAGGAATTAATGGAGGAACTTCCGGAGGAACACCTGGAGGAACTTCAGGAGGAATTCTTGGAGAAACTTCCGGAGGAATTCCTGCAGGAACTTCCGTAAGAATTTTTGGAGGAACTTCCGGGAGAATTCCTGGAGGAACTTCCGGGGGAATTCCTGGAGGAACTTCCGGGGAAATTCCTGGTGGAACTTCCGGGGGAATTCCTGGAGGAACTTCCGGAGGAATTCCTGGAGGAACTTCCGGAGGAATTCCTGGAGGAACTTCCGGAGGAATTCCTGGAGGAACTTCCGGAGGAATTCCTGGAGGAACTTCCGGAGGAATTCCTGGAGGAACTTCCGGAGGAATTCCTGGAGGAACTTCCGGAGGAATTCCTGGAGGAACTTACGGAGGAATTCCTGGAGGAACTTCCGGAGGAATACCTAGAGGAACTTCCGGAGGAATTCCTGGAGGAACTTCCGGAGGAATTCCTGGAGGAACTTCCGGAGGAATTCCTGGAGGAACTTCCGGAGGAATTCCTGGAGGAACTTCCGGAGGAATTCCTGGAGGAACTTCCGGAGGAATTCCTGAGGAACTTCCGGAGGAATTCCTGGAGGAACTTCCGGAGGAATTCCTGGAGGAACTTCCGGTGGAATTCCTGGAGGAACTTCCGGAGGAATTCCTGGAGGAACTTCCGGAGGAATTCCTGGAGGAACTTTCGAGGCATTCCTGGAGGAACTTCCGGAGGAATTCCTGGAGGAACTTCCGGAGGAATTCCTGGAGGAACTTCCGGAGGAATTCCTGGAGGAACTTCCGGAGGAATTCCTGGAGGAACTTCCGGAGGAATTCCTGGAGGAACTTCCGGAAGAATTCCTGGAGGAACTTCCGGAGGAATTCCTGGAGGAACTTCCGGAGGAATTCCTGGAGGAACTTCCGGAGGAATTCCTGGAGGAACTTCCGGAGGAATTCCTGGAGGAACTTCCGGAGGAATTCCTGGAGGAACTTCCGGAGGAATTCCTGGAGGAACTTCCGGAGGAATTCCTGGAGGAACTTCCGAAGGAATTCCTGGAGGAACTTCCGGAGGAATTCCTGGAGGAACTTTCGGAGGAATTCCTGGAGGAACTTCTGGAGGAATTCCTGGAGGAACTTCCGGAGGAATTCCTGGAGGTCCTTGAGGAATTTCGGATGAATCCCTGGAACACCTTTCAGAGCACTTCCTTGTGAAATTTACGGAGGATTTTGTGAAAGAATTTCGGAAAATTTCTAATACATTAAATAGGCTTACGCTGTCCGATGTCGCACAACGCCGCCGCGGCGCCGCGCCTACCAAGGGCATGCCGTCGCCCCGCTGCCACCACTGTACAATGGGGAAAATGATGCATGTTTCGGACATAATACAATAACTCAAAAAGCCGCTGAACAAAAATTGTGTCCAAGAACTTTTCTTAAACAAAATTTTCCCAGGAATCAAATGGGGGTAATTTCGAGTCTGGCACGCCATTCCTAATAGGACTTTTTGGACGTTTTCCCCCAACTTCCCCCAGAACTTTGGTATTATGAACGGAATGCAGCCGTTATAAGCAGTTTACGGCATATTTCTGATTGAATCTGAATGATTAGAATATTGTTGGGTAAGCGCAGTGTTATTTTATCTGGAGAGTATGTAAGTTAAAATAGTCTAAAATAGTCTCATATATTATATACATACAAATGGATTTCTGTCTGTCTGTCTGATCATTATAGACTCGGAAACTACTGAACCATTCGGCGTGAAACCTAGTATGCAGATGTTTTTGGAGTCGAGAAGGTTCTTATGATGTTTGGAGACCCCTCCCTCTTTTGAACGGGGGGCTTCCACATAAATAAAAAAAATTACAGCATAACTCGAGGACTAATCAAGCAAATGCAACCAAAGTTGGCATGTTAAGGTTTTTGAAGTCAGGAAATGTTTCTGTGGTGGTTCGCGACCCCTCCCCCTTCTGGAAGGGGGGGGCTCTCATACAAATGAAACATAATTTTTTGCATAATTCGGAAACTAATCAAGCAAATGAAACCAAATTTAGCATGTTGGATAAAATAGGCAAGAAATGTTTCCGTGTAGTTCGTGAGCCCTCTCCTCTCTGCTAGGAGGGGAGGGGCCTTGCATACTTATGGAATTAAAATTTACACATAACTCATAAACTAATCAAGCAAATGGAACCAAATTTGGTATGTTAAGGTTTTAGAAGTTTGCAAATATTTCTGTGGTGGTTCGTGACCCCTCTCCCTTCTGGAAGGGGAGGCTCTTATATAATCTAAACATAAATTCCTGCAAAATTCGGAAACTAATCAAGCAAATGGAACCAAATTTGGCATTTGGTGGATATAATAGGCAAGAAATGCTTCCATGGTAGTTTGTGACCCCTCCCCTCCATGGAAGGAAGGGGGGAGGCTCCCATACAAATGAAATCGAAATTTCCATATAACTCAAAATCTAATCAAGTAAATGGAACCAAATTTGGTATGTTAAGGTTATTGAAGTCTGGAAATATTTCTGTGGTGGTTTGTGACCCCTCCCCATGCTGGAAAGGGAGGCAGCTAAAGACTTAGAAGATGCGATTGAACACTTGAATACAGAGTTGCATTCTTCAAGTAGATGGTGGAAGTACAACTAGTTAAAATTGAAAGTATATGATTATTTCGCAAAATCGTTCAATTGATAATGTCTCGGTGAAAAGTGAGGACGAGACACCGCATACGAGAAATTAAATATCTTAAACAAATATCTGTGCACCACCACAGATACATTTCTTGCCTTCAAAAACCCTTACTTGTAAAATATGGTTCCATTTGTTTGATTAGTTTTCAAATTATGCAGAAATTTGTGTTTTATTTGTATGAGAGCCCCCCCTTCCAGAAGAAGGAGGGGTCACGAACCATCACAGAAACACTTCCTGACTTCTAAGACCTTCACATACCAAATATGGTTCCATTTTCTTGATTAGTTTATAAGTTATGTGGAAATTTAGATTCCATTAGTATTGGAGTCCCCCCCCCTTTTTGCAGAGAGGGGAGGGCTCATGAACTACCACAGAAACATTTCTTGCCTATTTTATCCAACATGCTAAATTTGGTTCCATTTGCTTGATTAGTTTCCGAATTATGCAGAAATTTATGTTTCATTTGTATAAGAGCCCCCCCTTCCAGAAGGGGGGGGGGGGGGTTCACGAACCACCACAGAAACATTTCCTGACTTCAAAAACCTTAACATGCCAACTTTGGTTGCATTTGCTTGATTAGTCCTCGAGTTATGCTGTAATTTTTTTTTATTTAGGTGGAAGCCCCCGATTCAAAATAGGGAAGGGTCTCCAAGCATCATAAAAACCTTCTCGACTCCAAAAACATCTGCGTACTAGGTTTCACGCCGAATGGTTCAGTAGTTTCCGAGTCTATAATGATCAGACAGACAGACAGAAATCCATTTGTATGTATATAATATATGAGACTATTTTACCCCATATTCCCCTAAAACTAACATACTCTCCAGATAAAATAACACTGCGCTTACCCAACAATATTCTAATCATTCAGATTCAATCAGAAATATGCCGTAAACTGCTTATAACGGCAGCATTCCGTTCATAATACCAAAGTTCTAGGGGAAGTTGGGGGAAAACGCCCAAAAAGTCCTATTAGGAATGGCGTGCCGCATCCGAAATTACCCCCATGCGATTCCTGGGAAAATTTTGTTTAAGAAAAGTTCTTGGTGATCTATCACGCCGCCGATGAATTTTCAGTCGGCGCACAGGTCTAATAATTTCTTCTCCCTTTGCTTACTTTCTCCTATCTCCTTTGCTTTTTTTTCGGGCGACCATTTTTCCTTCTTTAATTTTCCTCTATCTTTTTTTTTTCTTTTTTCATTTTTTTTTACTTATTTCCTTTTTCTATTTTTCTATTTTTGTATTCTCTTTCATATTTTCTCTTATTCATAATTTAGTTAATCTTCTTTCTTGTTTCTTCCTTTTTTCCCCTCTTCCTGCTTCGTTGTTTTTCTTTCTTCGCTCTTTATTTTTACTTCTCTTCCCTTTCTATTTTATTTTTTTCTAACTTCTTTCTTTTTTTCCTTTTTTCTTCTTCCTTTTGTTTTCAGTCGTTCTTCTGGTTTTCTTCTTCCTTCTTTATTCTTTCTTCATTTTTTCTCTTTCTTTTTTTCTTCTTTCTTTCCCTTTTTTCCCTTTTTTTCTTTCTTCCTTGTTTTTTCTTCCTTCTATTTCTTTCTTCTTCATGCTTCCATATGATTAAATTTTTTCTCCCTTATACCTTTTTCCTTCTTTCTTCTTCCTCCTTCCTTTTTTTCTACCTGCTTCCTTCTTACTGTTTGCTACTACATACTTTCATTTGCCTTTTCCTTCGTCATCCGAGCAAATGCAGCTCTAGTAGATTAAAAATTAATTACCGACTGCATTTCCACTCGACCAAACGTCATTCGACTAAATGTACGAAGATTCTGGGGTGACATTGCGCATCTTGATTCAAACGTAATTCTATCGAGTCGAACATGTTTGGCATTAGGGCTATCGATTCGATCTCGAAAACGTCTCATCGTCTGAGTATGCTCGAGGAGGTACAAGACTAACGAGGTGTTTTGGCATTATGGAAACTCGATAGCACACTGAAAAACGACTCAAGTCGAATGAAAAAGACTCGTCACCTTTATAGCTTTCGAATGTTGTTCGAGAGTCATTTCTTGCTGAAAGTTTTTAATTATATTTGTTCTCTACGGGAAGAGAATAAATGTTTCATTATTGTATCTGGATGGAAAGAATGTCATTAGTATACCTACTTTAACCGTTTCCAGACAATATGAAATCTCTAATTATCCCGAAATCTACGTAAAACTAGTACATGTAACTAAAACACATCGAAACATCAAAGTAATTTATTATCGAATCCTTCTTTAGCTTTAAATTATTTATCTCAACATTGGATCTGTGGCATAAACTCGAATAAACATAAAACTTATAATTTGTGTCGTAACAATATCTCAATTTTCAAACCTTTTTGCAACAGCTCAATAAATAATAGGGTAAAAGACCCAATAGTGGAGGAACCAAGCACGTTCCACCACTGTTTCTTCGCTTACACCACAGCTATATTTCATGTCGCTTACCTTAAGTACTTATCCAACAGCTCATCAATTATATTTTAAACGAAAAGTATTTCAAACGCTGCAGAAACTATTATTGTTACCTAAAATGATACCTCCAATTATTGGTGCAGGGTTCCATTAGTTGCGGTATTTTTTAATTTGTGTTCCTATAGTTACGAATCCCATTGTTTTCTTATAGGACTCGCAACTATTGGAACACTACCGCAACTAATGGTGCAAAGCCGAGAAAAATATATGGTAATTTAGTGATACTTTACCGATTTGGAGGGATTTTCTTATCTGTTTTCTTTTATTTCGAGTAATGACAGGTAAACAAATTGATAGACAATATGGGTTGCTGCGTTAAATACGTAAATTTTGTTAAAATAACACTACCGCAACTATAGGAACACCCACGACTATCGGATCTTTTGCCCTATTGCTTTTTATAGTCATTGAGCACAATTTGCTTGTTTATAAATTAACTGCCAATTCATGCCCTGAAGGATGCCTTTCCATGTAACAGGCAACATGCTACACGCAGATGAAATTCCTTTATTCTCTCTGTGTACTCACATTCACCATGCGCTGAAGGTTGTCTCTCCAGCGTGTAGCATACTAAACACGGAGACAGCTTTCTCTTATCCTCTCTGTTTACATTTCGTTTGACAAAACATACTCGATTGAGCTAGTACAGCACCATTCGAAATCTTGTACTGCGACTGAATGAAGTTGAACGAAATACATAATGCCGCATTTTTTTCGAAACGATTGCAAAAACGTACGAATCGAGTGATTTGCTTCTAGATGCGCAATATCACCCCTGCCTTCTAAAACCTGCTTTTAACTATATGTCCATTCAGCCAAACGTCCATTCGACGTAGTGTCCTTTCGACCAAATGTACAAAGATTCTTTATTCTGGAATCTGGTTTTGACTAAGACTAAAATAAATACTCCCCCTAAACAATTAGAAAATTCCCATAAGAAAATAGAAAATTGCCAATAAAGAAATCAGGGTATGAGCAATAAATAAATATAAAATTTCCCCAAATAATGTAAAATTTCATAAACAACAGAAAATTTTTAACAAAACAAAAATAAATTAGCACTTTTGAAAGCAAGAATTGCAATTAATGAACAAGATTTTTCCACAAAAAAATTAAAATGTTCTACGAAAAAAATGCATAATTTCCATAAATTAATCAATATTAGCAATAAACATCTACAAAATTTTAAACAACTTAAATATTTTTTTCCATAAAAAATTGAAAATTTTTCACGAGATAATCAATAAAGAGCAATGTAGAAATAAGAAAATTTACATAAGAAAATTAAAAAAGCAATCAAACTGTGCTTTTTTTCCATAGATGACCCCTTCTTTAAAAGCGTTTAAAATTCATGTAAAATTTCATCAGCTTTACTGCTTTCTTGTATTTTTTAATGGAAATTTTCTTATTTTCTTATTGCTCTTTATTGATTATTTTGTGGAAAATTTTTATTTTTTTATGGAAAAAATATATTTATTTTGTGGAAAATTTTGTAATTGTTTATTGCTAATATTGATTTATTTATGGAAATTTTGTATTTTTTTCGTGGAACATTTTCATTTCTTTATGGAAAATTCTTCTTTTATAATTGCTATTTTTTGCTTTTAAAAGTGCTTATTTATTTTTGTTTTGTGGAAAATTCTTAATAGTTTATGGAAATTTTGTTTTATTTGTGGAAATTTTATAATTATTTATTGCTCATACCCTGATTTTTTATTGAGAATTTCCTAATTGTTTATGAAACATTTCTAATTTTAAATGGAAATTTTATTTAGCTGCCTTGACTAAATGTCCTTTCGAGCAAAGTCATTCGACCAAATGTCCTGCGTCTCTAGCGGACTAAACATTACTTCTTGACTAAATGTCCATTCAACCAAATGCCCATTCATGGTAGTATCTTTTCGACTCAATGTCATTCGACGAAATGTCTTTCGAAGAAATGGTAAAGATTCGGAACCAAGCACGAAAGTTGCTCTAATTTGATGCCTGTGCTTGCGATGCACGAACAGTATTGGCTGGTTTACGGAACTCAACAGTTGTTGGGTATTCATTGTATTTGATGGTTCAGTGTTGTTTTAAATATTTGTATGAAATCTTAGAGAGTTCGCTGATCAATTGATTCCAAAATTTCAATAATCGGTTGAAAAATGGTTGAGTTATTAACCCTTACTGCCCCCTTTTTTGGCGGTCTCAATACAAAACTGCAGAATTACTCCCATTTTTTTCGAAAGACGTGATATTAAAACGATATTAAAACATACAGTGCATGTATAGAACATTTTTTCCAACTGCATCATCTGGTATCTTCAGCTTCTGGAGTCGCTTGGATTAAATTGCAGTGCAGGACGAAACGGTTCGGCACAGAAACAACTCCAACCGGTGGCGATTGTCTAATGGCTGACGCTTATCTTTGCTTTCTTCCGCGGTTCGGTTCAATTGACTGAATAACACCGCAATGATTCCTCAAGAAGGTCATCATCAGATTCCGGTACTGTGTTCCTGCTGCTGACATTGTTTCATTTAGAAGCAGGATACGCATGTACAGATCGAATCACGTATGGAGCACTTCCGTGTAATACTATGTTCGCGCTAGTCCTTTGTAACATGTTATTAGGCTATCTTGATGAGTTTTCTTTTGTTGATAATTTAAATAATATATTATTCATGCTGTAGCGCGAACATGGTATAACGTTATATCGGATTGCACTATGCGTCATAAGGAAATCATTGAACACGCTCTTGCAAGATAATATCAAGCGAAATTCTCAATTCTGCGGTTAATTTGGGAAGGCTGTTTCAATTTGTTTGCGCTGGATTAAAAAATTCGGAAGTTTGTCCATAAGTCTATCATTCAATCGATAATGGCAGCATAAACAGACGAAGTTTTTGTTAGTGAAAGTTGCCTCGGACTAGTCATGAAATACCAGGAAGTCTGAAATGGGTCTCTGGACCTGCAGTAGAGCTAACGTCTTCAAAGTCCCGGTATTATGGAAGTTTCTTCCATAACATTATTGCCAACCAGTTTGGGTTTATATTGGGCACGCGTGCACTGTGATAGTCCCACCAAGCGGCTTACCCTGGATTTTCTGTTCCCCATGCCGATATTTACATAAGCCGATGATCATTGCAATAAGTGAGGGTTTATTGTAGCATTATTAAGTCTCTCGCTTAGGATCAAAGGGGCGTAACTGCATTGATTGATTTGTCTTAATCGAGTGTTTTCTTTCGTTATAATTCACTACGATTTAAAGTTACAACCGTTGATTCTGGTACGGATACAACTTGTACAAGATGCATTCATCTTTTATCGCCACAAACAACAACATTTTTGTCAAGCTACCAATATTTGATACGCAACAGAGAGTTTTGCAATAATGTACAACACGACAAGATAATATAACAATTCAACGAAAGTTGAAACTGTGTCACATCTATTTTCTCATTTACAATTAGCGATAAATCTCGACTAAGAATAAGAATACATGAAAATGTTGCAGCCTGAACAACCTTGACCACCACCCCTTTTCAGGTGTTAAACCAAATTGATGGCATGAAGGATCAGTAATCGACGATAAGAAGGATTGAGTTTTTGATAACATACATCTTGTAATGGTCTGTCTCATTTCTCGAAGTAAACGAAAATTAAACTTGAAAGCGACAGTTCAATAATTATTGAAAAACCCTGTTCGTAGAGAACTGGTAAAATTCACATGCCAATGAAACAAATTCAAATCATCACCAAATACAAAAGAACACAAACACGATTTTGTTATTTTTGTCACCATCGTACGTACGCACTGCTGAAAAAATATAAAAATATGAAACAATACAATTTTTTATTTAAATATTTTTGATAGGATAAATATGAGACCTATGACATAAAAATCCGAAACATCGTCCTTTTTCGTGTTAGGAAACGGTAATCCACCCAGGGACCTTCTTGTAAGTATTTCAATACAATCCAACAAGAAAGCTCAACAACTCAACAAAGCTTCAACAACGCGCAACAATACCCAACCCCCAAGCGAAACCAAATCAACATCATTATGCCATAGGCGCAATTTGCATAAACAACAATCAAACACTTTGATTCGCAGATTGTTTTCCAATCAGCATTCCACCCGAACCCTTCTCTCATCAGCCATTTGCGTAGCTTCCTAAGTGGACCTCTCTCGATCATCTACTCGAACTGAGCGTCCCGCGAGACACATGTTGCAATTTCTCATAAAACTTCCTATATCAATTTTTTTCTACCCAGCTTTACATCTAACCATGCAGTCAGTCAGGTGCACGGAGCAGGTCTCGGCTTCTTCTCATCAGTGTCGAGCTCCGAAGTGACTTTAATGCCGCGAAGCACCACCAAGAGAGGAACCGCACTCGTTTGGTATGCAGGTCCGAATCGAGACCCAAGTGCCCCGATCTCCCGGCGTGCGTTCGGTGGAATGTGGAATCAGTCTTTCGCCAGTGCCGGACGGGGACGGATCGTGATCGTGACACCTCGAACACGGGTCGAATGTTTTTGTGCGACGGAACGCTTTTCCAAACTCACCTTTCTACTTTCCTGGATAGGCGCCTCGTGAGCGACTGAATGTGACTCGTTTGAAAGAAGAACCATAAACTAGGGTAAGACGGTATAATGCGCCCCACCTGGCCAAAACGCCCCCCTTTGATTTCTAGAAAACTATAACTTATTAAGGGTCAAAATCAGTTGGTACCTATAAGTATTTGTAAACCCATCATACTATGTGAATGTGGAAATATTTTTGTATTACGCAATGAAAATAATAGCAAAATACAAAAAGTTACAGTTTTGATGTAACTTTTCATGTTTGTTTGCTCAACATTCTGGAGCGACTCTAGCATACTGCCCGCAAAACTTGCACTGGAACACTCAGTTGGGCAACAAAATAACTTTTCTCAGTGGTTAATATGATATAAAATTGCTTCCATCTTCAAAAATGTAACGATTTTCGGAAACATGTATCACTGGCCAAAACGCCCCAGGGTAGGCAGGACGATATGCCCTTACCAACTGGACACAAGCGCAGCGAGCTTGCAGCAGTTGCTTCCAAATTGTATGGAAAATATTGAAATGTAATTCACACCTGCTTAAATGGACCTATGTTGGTTTTTTAATGTCAAGCGCATAAGGATTTGTAACCTTTTTATTTTGGGATTGATAAAATATTAATGAAGGGCTATAAATCGTAATTGGTTAAGGTGGGGCGTATTGCCCAGGCACCTTTTGAAATTCATTTTTTCACGACTTTTCAAAAAAGTTTTATTAAGTATTATCTGTAATATTTTTATATGACTTCTCACGGGCAATGCATTTGCGACTTCCTGGACTACCAAATAACACAAAGTTTGCATAAATTGCGTTGAAAAGTAAAAAGTTATCAAGGAGTTGCCTTAGGGGGGGCATATTATACCGTCTTACCCTAATTGTTACGCTGGATTAGGTTGGATGAAAACGGAATCGAATCGTAAAAGAGGAGACGGTTTTTTCTTGTGTTGTGCAAGGCAATCAAAGTTGATGGGAAAAAAGTGATCAAAACCGAATTGAATCAAACTAATCGAATCGATTGCGGCAAACTTGTGACTGGTTTATAACAGGGTAGCAATTGAAAAAAAAAACTAAGATCAGTTCAGAAGCCGTTCGAGAAGAGAGTTTTTTTGCGAACTACGATGGAGTGCCTACCAGCTGAGTCAAAACAAAACAGTGAAGTTGTTTTACGGCCTGATGGGCCGCTAAGTATGATTGATTGAGCTTCAAACTGCTTTGCTTCGAAAAGCGAAGCGATTGATAATAATTGAACAGGTTGTATTTTCTCACGCCGAAACCATAATTCGGCACTTGGTGCCAAGTGGAATCAATTGAAAAACGGTTTTGAAGTGGATCATCATAGCTATTAGTGCTTGATCGTAGTGAGTGGTAGTTCAATTGTTCGATGATTTATCAGGATTGCGCAATTGTGTAAATCTTCGTGTGAACTGAGCAACTGACCGGAATCGGTCGACTTGCAGTGCAGTCACAAAAGTGTTGCACGGTATTAAAAATGAAATAACCGTCCGAGTAGCAATCGCATTGAAAAAATCAAACAGTGGTGCAATCGGTGCATGTTGTGCAAAGACTTAAACTTGAACACAGTGTTCGAGGCCGTGCTGTGAGCTGTTATGGATGAATGTGGTTGTCTCGCCCAATGCCAATGATTTTCAGGCAAGTTGAAGGATTTGATATTCAGTGGTGTCAAGGAGTATGAGCTTTTCGAAAAAGTGTAGGTGCTGATTGCCATCTATGTGCGTAACGGAGGCAGCCGCACGAGGTAAGTCAAAGTAAATGCACCGTTTCTAATTGCGTTTTGAATTGAGTTTATTTACGTAGCAAAGAAATTGTTGGAGTCATCGGAATGGAAGGATAAATGCTTCATATCGAAGCATTTCGAAGCAGTTTTCAAGTTATTGAAATTACAAATTCAACATCCAATCGATGATTGTTAGATTTATCAACAATTCTGTATAAGAACCTACCACAACCTGTATAAGAACTGGGCATATGCGAAAATGCTAGATTCTTATACAAATATTTTATGAGACCTCACAATTTTGCAAGCTTTTTTGTATAAGAATCTAATGATTTTGCATATGCCCAGTTCTTATACAGTATTTGGTAAGTTCTTAACAGTCGCTGGTTGGGTGAATATTCTAGGAGATCCGCCGATGTAAATTCACAAATTTTCCTTTATAAACTAGGTATAATATCCTGCGATAATTCAGAAGACTTTTTTTTGTGATAGTTGAAAAAAAATTTCCGTACAAAATCAAGACAATTTCCCGTTGAAGATAATTTCCCGTGAAGAAATAAAAAACCAATAGAAATCCTCCTGGCTTCATCTTCTTCTTCTATGGCTTTACTTTCCAACTGGAACTTGGCCTGTTTTTCAATGATCTAAATATGTATCTTGTGTGGCAAAAGTACAATGGATACACTATGCCCAGGGTGTCGAAAATGTTTCCCAATTTTATGTCTTTTCTCGCAAGGCTAACTGGAGACCCCATCCCAAGACACAATATGCTTAGTGGACCAGTGAAGATTTTTTTTTTTCTTGAATGCCATTGAGAATCTCAATTTAAGGCATATCAATGAGAATGATACCGTTAACTGTATGGTTTTCAACTGAATAAATTCAAAACTGTTCAGACTAAATTTTGAGGAACATTTGCATGTTTTCTTATCAATTTTTCACAATTCTTATTCTTCTGATATATTTGACACATGTTTTACTGTAACTCACGCATTTAATTTTCGATATTGACATTTTATTCGAAAACTTAAAACAAAACTTTAAAGATTAGAAGGCAAAAAATTCAAACGTTTGCAACGTTTCATTTGCGAGTGGATTTTGTTGTAGTATAGTTCATTAAACTAGAATTTTTACAGAAAGTAATTTAACTGATTTTTATTTCAAAAGGACATTTCATCGCAAAAGAAGATCATCTGGTATTTAATGAAAAAGGAGGACATGTCCTCCTTTACGATACCAAATAGTCACCCTAGTGTTGGTAGAATCATGCTCAAATATAAATCATCGAAGCCTCATGTGCAAGCTAACTCGCTTGCGATTCAAGCGCTTCGATTCGCTAATGCGCCGAAAAATGATTCCGCTTTAAAAAGCGTCATATCCCATTTTATGCTCCCGTATAGATTCATTATCCATTGTTTTAACCAGAGAAAATTTAATTCGATGAATTAAACAAAGAACAACTCGTAAAAATCATACGATAATGCAAATCGCGAGTCGAATCATGAACGGTTTGATTCGCGCTTGATTTAAATCTTGGATGGGATTTGAGAATTTCTCAACACCGATTTTCATTAAAAAAATATTTTGCAATTAGAGACACCACGCCATACCAAGACTAGGATAGATGTACCAGTCGTGGTTATAGCACCAGTTGTCGCGCTAATGCATTATACACCAAGTGGCGCATCATATCGCCACAGAACATGTTCTAAGCAGTGAACCATGTTTTTATAACACGATGACACCTCTAGTCTTATCCAAAACATACAAAACATGATTGTAAAAATTGATTTTGCATATTTTTTGTCGTCTTTTGCACTAGTAACCCCATTATGGCCAATACCATAAGAAAACAAGAGAATTAACCAAAGTTAAAAATACTGCCACAACTGGTAGGGTAACGGAACCAGTAGTGGAGGTATTAGTAGATCCGCATAAGAAAATTTTTAAAAATCAATAATTACGGGAAATTTACAGCTTTAATATCATATCCAATAGATAAACTAATAAATTTGCTAATAAAAATGAGATTGATGTTGATAAACATCAACAACTACCAAATATTGCTTGCACCACTAATGTGTACACTGTTCCTTTAGGGGCGGTAAAAAAAATACTGTTTGTTCCCATAGTGGTGTTATCTATCGATTTCTTATGAGAATCGCCACTATTGCATTGGTACAGTTGTCACTATAGATCCAAGGAAGTCAATTTTATTAAGGAATATCATATTTTTCAATAGTTTTTAAGCGAAATCTAACATTAAACAAGATATTTCAAGTACGACGCATCAACTGAAACCATCGTAAAGTGTATAATCAAGATAAATCTCATTAAAACCCACTACCTCCACTA
The DNA here is from genome assembly GCF_024139115.2 of Armigeres subalbatus. Taxonomy (NCBI): domain Eukaryota; kingdom Metazoa; phylum Arthropoda; class Insecta; order Diptera; family Culicidae; genus Armigeres; species Armigeres subalbatus. Next base: position 1,867,223 of record NW_026942188.1, read on the forward strand.
TTGGTGTTACCTGGTGGTGGTGCTTTTTATTTCGCACCGTTTTCCACGAATTTTTCAGCTTAAATGTCTTCTCCGTGCCTCCAAAACGTCGTCCACTTTTTGCCCGTCAGAGTACACCTTTTCTTCGGAACCTAAAACGTGTTAAAATGCCAGTCAACGAAAGCATCGTGCAAAATAGTCTGCTGAGAGCAAATCAACTTCCAGCGCGCCAGTAATGCATACCGTCGTTTGAATTCAACTCTGTATAAGGCACATGTTATGAGGGTACAAACCAGTCTTAGGCGTAATCCAAAATATTTTTGGAAATTTGTCAATAGCATACCAAGTAATGTGATGTACGATAACGACGAAGCGAATACACCTGTTGAACGATGTGAAATGTTCGCCAAATTCTTTGCATCAGTGTTCGAGCCAGTGCAAGCAACAGACGCCGAAGCTGAATCTGCATCATTAAATGTACCTCTGGACCTTCTTAATTTGACAACATTCGTAGTTACTCCTGGAATGATTATCGCTGCTGCCAAAAAGTTGAAAAGCTCCTTCTCCTTTGGTTCTGATGGCATCCCATCTGTTGTGCTCTGCCGTTGTTCAGCTGTTTTAGCTGAGCCGCTCTCCTCTATTTTTATTCGATCACCGGATGACGGCATTTTCCGGACATTTGGAAGCAATCCTATATGTTTCCGGTCTACAAAAATGGTGATAGAAAGGATGTCAAGAACTATCGTGGAATAACCAACTTGTCTGCAGCGTCAAAGTTATTCGAAATAATTGTCAGTGATGTTATTCTTAGCCAATCGAAGAACTACATCTCTACCGATCAGCATGGTTTTATGCCGGGTAGATCAGTCACTACGAACCTGCTCAAATTCACTCACACTTGTATTACTGCTATGGAGAATAAGACTCAAGTCGATGTTATCTATACCGATTTTAAGGTGGCTTTCGACAAGATCGACCACAACATCTTGTGGCTTGGTTCTTACCTAGCTAACAGAAAACTCCGTGTGAAAATTGATTCATGAGTTTCGTCCCCTTTCTGTAACTTATCTGGCGTGCCACAAGGAAGCAACTTGGAACCTCTGCTGTTTAGACTCTACTGCAACAACGCACGTTGCATTGAAATTGGGTTTGGATTGCAGAATTATTTATGCAGACGACCTGAAAATATATCTAATAGTACGATCAGTTGATGACTGTCAACATCTGCAAAGTTTGTTGAACGTGTTCATTACCTGGTGCTATCAGAACAAATTGACTGTCAGTGTTCCAAAGTGCTCTGTTATGACCTTCCATCGTTCAAAACACCCATTATTGTTTGATTACCGTATTGATGGAATCACACTTCAAAGAGTTACGGAGGTTACTGATCTTGGAGTTGTGTTGGATCCAAAACTGACGTTCAACGCCCATTATTCGTCGATAATTGCCATGGCAAACCGCCAGCTGGGTTTCATATCGAAAATTGCGAAGGACTTCACTGATCCACATTGCTTGAAGTACTTGTACTGTGCGCTGGTGCGACCTATCGTGGAAACCGCTTCTATTGTCTGGACTACGAATGACGTTGTATGGAACTTGCAAATTGAATGTGTCAAACGGAGGTTTATTCGAATGGCCCTGCGTCATTTACCATGGCGTGATCCACTTAATACTCCATATCCTGCTCGGTTCAAATTGCTCAATATGGACACCCTCGAAAGAAGGCGAAAGCTGCTGCAAGCGACATTCGTGGCTAGACTACTGGAGAAATCAACTCTCCTCGGTTGCTCGAGCTACTGGATATTCGTGCCATTCAACGACCTCTTCGACAACGATCACTACTGCAGGATCGATTTCATCGTACGTTCTTTGGGCACAACGAACCTGTCTCTGCAATGATCAGGACATTTACAATGGTTGAGGAGCTTTTTGACTTTTGCGAAGCACCCGAACGTTTTAAAAATAGGGTAAGAGGTCACTATTATTGTAACCGTTAGTTTTAGTTTCATTCAAGCTAACAGATGAATTATAATTGAATAAATAAATAATTAATTGATAATAATAATAATAAATAAAACTGAATGAGCCAGATCTGATCCGTTCATCGAAGTGATCCGTTTTGCCCATCTCTAATTTTGACAAAGGTCTCTTCCGAAAAATATATTAAGCTTTTTTAGTGGAATGGATTCAATCGTCTAAGACGAATTAAGTACTCTCCATTTAATTCCACCAGTTAATTTTTGATATCTTTGCAGATACGTATTTCGACCACAACTGTGTGGTCGTCTTCAGTGTCTCGTACTTGACTCGACTAGTACGAGACACTGAAGACGACCACACAGTTGTGGTCGAAATACGTATCTGCAAAGATATCGAAAATTAATTGGTGGAATTAAATGGAGAGTACTTAATTCGTCTTAGACGGTTGGATACATTCCACTAAAAAAGCTTAATATATTTTTTCGGAAAGAGACCTTCAAAATGTAGATTTATCATTTTCAAAGTGCACGCATTGACCCTAAATAAGGCATATCCAGAATTAATTTGCTTGGGATTTCCAAAAGGAATTCGCCCGGAATTTCAGAGAAATTCGACCGCAATTTGATAATAAGTTCAGCTGGAATTCCAAAAGCAATTCGGCCGAACTTGTAGAAGGAATTCGCCCGGAAGTCCAGATGAAATCCTCTCAAAACTTTAGAATAAATTAGCTTGAAATTTCAAAACAGTTCACCTGGAATTCCAGAAGGAATTCGTGCGGTATTGAAAAAGGGATTTACACATTTCTTCTGCAGCTTGATGTTCTTTGCTTTGCCTTCCATCTCCACTAACATTCGAAGTCCTAAAACATATGTTCGGTAAACGATTTAATTTAGGTAAAGAAGTTGCGTCCCTTCAGGCAATGGGAGTGCGCGTCCGATCGTATTTTGTCCAGCACGCAGAACGAAATCGAAATATTTTGTTTTTCGTTGTACCGTCGGTAAGTAAATTGATTAGTAGACTGACCCAGGAAACAGAAAGTTGTCGAATTCCATTCCCAGGATTGTGTCCTTGGGTGAGAATATCAATCTCTCAAAATTTCAGCTCAATCGCTTGTTGCATAAGCTGGCGCATTTGATTTGAAGTTTGTATGGGAATTTTAGCCAAAATATATAGGAAAATACACCTCCGTCACTCATTCAATCCGAAATTGGTTCTGATTACTCGAATGAGCTCAGAATTGCAAAAAGGGCAGTTGATATGCTACAGAACAGCACCAGACTTGAAACATGTGTGCTACTTGATTTGTGCCACTTGTCCTAATTTTTACAGCATATTTAACAGATCTGCGTGAACTGTTTTCTACCGGATTAGAAAATGTGTCAGTTTTCAACAATCAATTGCCCCAAACTGTTTCAATAGTTTGCACGTTGGATAATAAAAGTTCAATATCAGAGCAATATCGCAAATTAACTTTTGTGGCTGATTAACAATCGATTAACAAATGAACAAATTGCTTTAATTTTCAAGTGCCACAACGCCCGTGTTCTTTCCCGTCATTGCCGGAGCTCTATTAGTTTTTTTTTTTTTTTTTTTTTTTTGTCTTTATTAAAGAGACTTTCAGCCCGAGGCTGGCTCGTCTCCGAGCTCTATTAGTTGTTAAGCCTTAAATTTTCAAAAAAAAAAAAGTTCAGGCTCCTTCATACAGTTCTTAACAGCTTTCCCGGCCCTATCCCGGTAGTCGTTTCCTTCATTGTAATCAAAGCTACATATGCCTTGTATTTTACATAAGGTACATATGTTCATCGATTGCGACCAGGTAGAATCAGAAGCAGTTGGTTTTTCAAATCTTCAACTCTTCATCGTGCTTTACGAGAAACTAATATGTACTACACTGCCGCTAACCGCAAGCCGAGCATGGATGCCCATATACAGATGTGCTCGGCTTGCGGTTAGCGGCAGTACAGAAGGAGGCCATTTTTTAGAGCAGACGATATCACCAACATCCAATATGCATTCCCTAACAATTTCTTCGTCCTGGAAAGGTTTCATCCGTATTGCCAAAATCTCATTAATAGCAATACTGGCCATGCGGCATTATTCGACGCCGTGCTTGCCCAGATTTAATGTTTTAATCAGTAATAATGTAAAGTAATAATAAGGTCATAAGGCCGAATGGTCATTATCCCGAACGGTCATTAGGCCGAATGGCCATTAGGCCGAATAAGCAAAAAGAAGCAAAAAGTGAAAATTAGAAGTTCTTTCTTTACCTTACCCCTTCTTCCTTCTCCCTTCTTGCATCTTCCTTCTGCTATCTGTCTTCTTCCTTCTCCCTTCTTGCATCCTCCTTCTGCTATCTACCTTCTTCCTTCTTCTTTCTTCTTTCTTCCTTCTCCCTTCTTCCTTCTTCATTCTTGCTTCTTCTTTCATTCTTTATTCTTCATTCTTCCTTCTTCCATCTTCCTTTTTACTTCTTTACTTCCTACTTCCTTCTTCCTTCTTCCATCTTCCTTCTTCCTCCTTCTTACTTCTTCCTTGTTTCTTCTTCCTTCTTCCTTCTTCTTACTTCTTTCTTCTTCTTTTTTCTTTCTTCCTTCTTCCTTCCTTCTTACTTATTTACTTCCTTCTTCCTTCTTCCTTCTATCTTCTTCCTTCTTCATTCTTCCTATTTCATTCTTCCTTCTTACTTCGTTCTTTCTTATTCCTTCTTCCTTCTTCCTTCTTCCTTCTTCCTTCTTTCTTCTTGCTTCTTCCATCTTCATACTTCTTTCTTCTTTCTTCTTCCTTCTTCCTTTTTCTTTCTTCCTTCTTCTTTCTTCATTTTTGCTTCTTCCTTCATTCTTCATTCTTCATTCTTCCTTCTCACTTCTTCCTTATTACTTCTTTACTTCCTTCTTCCTTCTTCCTTCTTCCTTCTCCCTTCTCCCTTCTTCCTTCTTCCTTCTTTCTTCTTCCTTCTTCCATTACATACTTCTTTCTTCTTCCTTCTTCCTTTTTCTTTCTTCCTTCTTTCTTCCTTCTCACTTATTTACTTCCTTCTTCCTTCTTGCTTCTTCCTTCTATCTTCTTCCTTCTTCCTTCTTCCTTCTTCCTTCTTCCTATTTCCTTCTTCCTTCTTTCTTCGTTCTTTCTTCTTCCTTCTTTCTTCTTACTTCTTTACTTCCTTCTTTCTTCTTCTTCCTTCTTCCTTTCTTCTTCTTTCTTCTTTCTTCTTCCTTCTTCCTTCTTCCTCCTTTCTTCTTCCTTGATCCTTTTCCTTCTTCTTTCTTCCTTTTTCCTTCTTCCTTATTTCTTCTCCCTTCTTCCTTCTTCCTCCTTTTTTCTTCCTTATTCCTTTTTCCTTCTTCTTTCTTCCTTCTTCCTTCTTTTTTCTTCCTTCTTCCGTCTTCCTTATTTCTTCTTCCTTCTTTCTTCTTCCATCTTCCTTCTACCTTCTTTCTTCTTCCTTCTTCTATCTTCATTCTTCTTCTACCTTCTTTCTTCTTCTATCTTCATTCTTCTTTCTTCCTTCTTCCTTTCTTCTTCCTTCTTCCTTTCTCCTTCTTCCTTTTTCCTTCTTCCTTTTTTATTCTTCCTTCTTCCTTTTTCCGTCTTCCTTCTTCCTTCTTCCTCCTTTTTTTTCTTCTTCCGTTATGCTTCATCCACACATCGCAATACTCACTTCTCACTCCCCAGTTCTCATTCGGCCTAATGACCATTCGGCCTAATGGCCTTCGGCCTAATGACCTTCGGCCTTATGACCTTCGGCCTAACGGCCTTCGGCCTAATGACCCAGCATCGAAATAACCTACAGTGTTTATTAATAAGGAATAAGAAGGATCTTCTCGAGCCAGATAGAAAAGCTTCTGGACCTGTTATAAAGTATTTTTTCTTACACGTCGCAGACTAAAAAAAAATGGAGCCAAGGGCCGCATCCGGGCTTAAAAGGTTCTAGAGCTTTGTGTGAGAACGAAATTGAGGAAATGTCACGGAATGGGATGACATTAATGTCATTTGCCACTAGTTCGGCTCTCGCGCCGCCCATATTAGACCAATTAGAAAAAGCCTCAGGATCCTTCAAGGGCTACATGTTTATGTAAGCAACACAATTAACCCAAGTCCTGGTGTTAGGTGGGACGCTAAACAGCCCTGACACGACGGCCCTCCGATGAGACAGGAGGTTTGCGCAGGCCCAATAAGCCACCTTTAAAACCAACTATTACGAACAACATAGAAGATAATATGACTCGATACAATCGGCAACGACCTAGGCGACGAATAAAAGATCACGATTGGAAGCTTGGAACATGGCTTCTTCGATGTCGTAGCGCCGCCTTCGATGTCGTAGCGCTGCAGGAAATCTGCTGGACAGGACAGAAAGTGTGAAAAGCGGGCATCGAGCGGTTACCTTCTACCAAAGCTGTGGCACCACCAACGAGCTGGGCACCGGCTTCATAGGCGCCAACGCGTGATTGGGTGGCAGCCAATTAACGCAAGGATGTGCAAGCTGAGGATAAAAGGCCGTTTCTTCAACTATAGCATCATCAACGTGCACTGCCCACACGAAGGGAGATCCGACGACGAGAAAGAAGCGTTCTATGCGCAGCTGGAGCAGACATACGATGGATGCCCACTGCAGGACGTCAAAATCGTCATCGGTGACATGAACGCTCAGGTAGGAAGAGAGGAAATGTATAGATCGGTCATCGGACCGAATAGTCTGCAAACCGTATCGAATGACAACGGCCAACGATGCATAAACTTCGCAGCCTCCCGCGGGATGGTAATCCGAAGCACTTTCTTCCCCCGCAAGAATATCCACAAGGCCACATGGAAATCATCTAATCAAGAAACGGAAACCAAATCGACCACGTTCTAATCGACGGCAAATTCTTCTCCGACATCACGAACGTCCGCACTTACCGCAGTGCGAATATTGAATCCGACCACTACCTCGTTGCAGTATGTCTGCGCTCAAAACTCTCGACGGTGATCAACACGCGTCGGAGTCGTCCGCCGCGGCTAAACATTGGGCGGCTACAAGACGGTAGACTAGCCCAAGACTACGCGCAGCAGCTGGAAGTAGCACTCCCAACGGAAGAGCAGCTAGGCGCAGCATCTCTTGAAGATGGCTGGAGAGATATTCAATCCGCCATTGGAAGCACCGCAACCGCTGCACTAGGCACGGTGGCTCCGGATCAGAGAAACGACTGGTATGACGGCGAATGTGAGCAGTTAGTTGAGGAGAAGAATGCAACTTGGGTGAGATTGCTGTAACACAGCACGAAGGCGAACGAGGCACGATACAAACGGGCGCGGAACAGACAAAACTCGATTTTCCGGAGGAAAAAGCGCCAGCAGGAAGATCGAGACCGTGAAGAGACGGAGGAACTGTACCGCGCTAATAACGCACGAAAGTTCTATGAGAAGGTGAACCGTTCACGTAAGGGCCACGTGACACAGCCCGACATGTGTAAGGACATAAACAGAAACCTTCTTACGAACGAGTGTGAGGTGATCCAAAAGTTGTTTCAGCTCTACGAAGAGCACCTGAATGGCGATATGGCAGACAACGGTGGCGCTATGGTAATGATCCTAGGAGCACGCGCACAGGACATGCGACTTCCGGCTCCGAATCTCTAGGAAATCCAGGAGGAGATCGGCCGGCTGAAAAACAACAAAGCCCCTGGAGTTGACTAACTACCAGGAGAACTGTTTAAACACGGTGGTGAGGCACTAGCTAGAGCGCTTCACTGGGTGATTGCCAAGGTTTGGGAGGATGAGGTTCTGCCGCAGGAGTGGATGGGAGGTGTCGTGTGTCCCATCTACAAAAAGGGCGATAAGCTGGATTGTAGCAACTACCGCGCACACATTGCTGAACGCCGCCTACAAGGTACTCTCTCAAATGTTATGCCATCGACTAGCATCAATTGCATGAGAGTTCGTGGGGCAGTACCAGGCGGGATTTATGGGTGAACGCTCTACCACAGACCAGGTGTTCGCCATACGTCAGGTATTGCAGAAATGCCGCGAATACAACGTGCCCACACATCTATTTATCGACTTCAAAGCCGCATATGATACAATCGATCGGGACCAGCTATGGCAGCTAATGCACGAAAACGGATTTCCGGATAAACTGATATGGTTGATCAAGGCGACGATGGATCGGGTGATGTGCGTCGTTAGAGTTTCAGGGCATTCTCGAGTCCCTTCGAAACGCGTAGAGTGTTACGGCAAGGTGATGGTCTCTCATGTCTGCTATTCAACATCGCTTTGGAGGGAGTAATACGAAGGGCAGGGATTGACACGAGTGGTACGATTTTCACGAAGTCCGTCCAGTTATTTGGTTTCGCCGACGACATTGATATCATGGCACGTAACTTTGAGAGGATGGAAGAAGCCTACATCAGACTGAAAAGCGAAGCTAAACGGATTGGACCAGTCATCAACACGTCGAAGACGAAGTACATGATAGGAAGAGGCTCAAGAGAGGTCAATGTAAGCCACCCACCACGAGTTTCTATCGGTGGTGACGAAATCGAGGTGGTTGAAGAATTCGTGTACTTGGGCTCACTGGTGACCGCCGATAACGATACCAGCAGAGAAATTCGGAGACGCATAGTGGCTGGAAATCGTACGTACTTTGGACTCCGCAAGACGCTTCGATCGAATAGAGTTCGCCGCCGTACCAAACTGACTATCTACAAAACGCTTATAAGACCGGTAGTTCTCTACGGACACGAGACCTGGACGATGCTCGTGGAGGACCAACGCGCACTGGGAGTTTTTGAAAGGAAAGTGTTGCATACCATCTATGGTGGAGTGCAGATGGCGGACGGTACGTGGAGGAGGCGAATGAACCACGAGTTGCATCAGCTTTGGGAGAACCATGGGCCGGGCACGTAGCCAGAATGTCGGACAGTAATCCGGTGAAAATGGTTCTCGACAATGATCCGACGGGAACAAGAAGGCGAGGTGCACAGCGGGCAAGGTGGATCGATCAGGTGAGGGCGATTTGCGGACCCTCCGCAGACTGCGTGGTTGGCGAAGTGCAGCCATGGACCGAGCTGAATGGAGAAGACTTTTATGTGCAGCACAGGCCACTCCGGCCTTAGTCTGATAATAAATAAATAAATAAATATTCAAAGGTGCGCAAATGTTGTTACAAATATTCCAAACTCACTTGTCATTGGACGAGTTTGTTCTATCTCATTTAATTCCACCACTTGATTGTACCGTGACAGATACGTATTTCGAGCTCAGTATGGCCGTCTTTAGTGTTTCGTACTTGACTCGTTTTCCAAACTACCTGGGGTAGGGTGAATGTTACGGCCTTTTGTTCGATCGCCCAAACCACAAAAGTTGGCGAGCGCCCTTAGGGCAAGAGGCTTTATGGAAGCATAGTACGAATTTTCTACGTGCAGAGTCCTGTAGAACAGAGCATCCCTATTTTTTCCATCCTTCAATATGTTCCATATTCTGATCAATGGTCATAATTCTGAATTGTAGAGCTTTTTTATTTGCTGCGCTAAGAAACAATCTTATTAACGATAATACAGGTAACTTTTTTTTTCGGATCAAATCATGCATCTCGCCTTCAATGCAATTTCCTTTTACAATGCATTCAGCGTGCCTCACTTTCAA
>NW_026942189.1:0-14999 GCF_024139115.2 Armigeres subalbatus
AGACGGATTGAAGCAGGGTGATGTACTTTCGAATTTATTGTTCAACATAGCACTCGAAGGCGCTATTAGGAGATCTGTCGTGCAAAGGAACGGCACTATCATCACACGGTTGCATAAGCTCCTGGGCTTCGCGGACGACATCGACCTTATTGGAATCGATCACAGAGCAGTAGTGGAGGCTTTTGTCCCACTGAAGAGGGAGACGGCGAGGATAGACAAAGCACATGATGGCAGGTAGAGATAGAGGAAGGCCTAGGGGTGTTGGTGCTGAGGTAATGCTAGATGGGGATGTGTTTGAAGTTGTTGAAGAATTTGCTTACCTTGGTGACATGTGACAATGACGTTTCCCGTGAAGTGAAAACACGTATTGCTACTGCGAATAGGGATTTTTAGGGATCACGTAACCAGCTTAGGACCCGCAACATGGAGACGGAAACAAAATTTGCTCTATACAAAAATCTTTACCAGTGGCCCTTTATAGACATGGCCTTCGAGCGAAAAGTACTGCGTATAATACTCGGAGAAAAACTAGAAAATGGTGTGTGGCGCAGACGCATCATGGGCTGTATCAAGTACACAAAGAAGAAAACATTGTGAATCGTATAAAATACGGCAGACTTCAGTGGGCTGGTCACTTAGTGCGAATATCGGAAGAAAGAATAGCGAAAACAATATTCAACAGAGAACCAGATAGGGGACGGCGACTTCATGGAAGGCCACGAACACGCTGGCTGCACGCGGTGGAATCGGACCTGGGGACCGTAAACGTTTGGGGAAAGTGGAGGAACATCGCCCAAGACCGACGATTATGGAGCTCTACAATACGCCAGGCATAGGTGTATCGACGCTGTAGCCAACCAGTTATCCAAGTAGGTATGAACGATAATATCACAGCCGTTTCTAGTCTAGATGGATTTTCAATGTTTCTGGACCAAATGATCAAGGAAGAGTCAACGTTTCTTTGTATTGTTCTAAAAATACTGATTATCAACTATTTATTATTAATGCTTATAAACCAACCAATCCCGTACATGCATCGCAAGCACAGTCATCAAAATCATGCAACTTGCGAGATTGGAGCTAGATAATCCTCAGTTTGAACAGGATTTTGCGCGGAGGGAACATAGCAGCACGAAGACGCTGGTAACAGTCTCAAGGGAAAACCATCGCATCGGTAATGGTCGTCGAGGTGGTTGATGCAGATTCAACCTCAATGATGGCAGCGATTACTCTTCGGTCAGCAAAATTGGCGAGTGGCCGTCGCCGATAGCAGCAATCATCTGTCATAACGATGACGCCATAAATTATCGACAGCAGCAACACAAAGTGAAATTTCAAAGCAAACATTCGTTTGATTATTTACTGTCAGTGATTAGAAAGGGGCTTCGTGAAAAAAATCGGTTCTTTGCAGGACCGGCATTTTATGTGAAGAAACGGTTGATTACAATGTTGCGGTCTCGCGTCACCAGTGACGATGCTAAAAATTCATTATTTAATTGTGGCTTAGCGAAAAATCATTGGGTGGCCGTCGGACAGTAGCAGTACAAAGCCGAATTTCAACGCATGGTTCGAACAAGCGTTTCCTTGATGTTGCTCTCCGATGACGATGGGACCGCTCTTCACAAAATGTCGAAAAATTACTCGCACGTGCGGGAAAGCAGGGGGGACATTGCGCATCTCGACTCAAAACGAACAAACCATGCAAACTATCATACGAAAAAGCTGTCGAATAGATATGCGCAATGAGGCCCCAGCTTTCTTGTAATCAAGCTTATTAGGTGCTATTAGCCTTTTGCCCCTTCGTTAACCGTTTTGGGTGCACATAATATTTGCACCTATAATGATTAACCAAGGCGCGGGGCTAATAGGCTTATAGAGTAGAGTGGGGCAAGAGAGCGCGTGGGGTAAGACTGTAAGAGTACGTTTTCGATTTTTTGAATTTATAAAAAAAGATAGCAGAACTGCATCAGTTTGATCGGTATTTTGACCAACTATTTTCATATGTAATTGTAAACGTTTTGAATAAACAACAAGAGAGATATGAAGATAGTTAATTTTCTGGTCATTTTGATTTTGCTAAAAATAATTGTGTTTTTGCAACTAGTATTCCATTACCATATATAAGTTCAATCAGGTGACCATTATACCATTTCGATAACCTATTGTTTAGAGTACTTTATGGTGCAGAACATTAATTCGATTGGTTTTTCAAGAGGTCAAAACCAAAAACGGAATAAATTTTGGGGCTGTGGGGTAAAAGTACGCAGGAACGGGTGGGGCAAAAGTACGCATGTGAACCTTTAAGTTCTGTTGTCAAACCCGTATCTCCGGACGAAATTAGACTACTTTCAAATCGTAAAGATCCACAAAGAAACAAAGAAAAAAGGGACAGAAATCGAAAATTATCACAAGTTCTCCTTTTAAAGATAAGTAATTTGCACTTAGCGAACAAAGCACTGAAGCGAAATAATAAAATTGTATTTGGTATTGTTTTATAGCTCAACATAGTCCGAAAACAAAATTTCATCTAAATGATAATCCTTTAATCAAAAGAAGCATCCATAAATTACGCTGAGCTGGGAGGGGTTGCGAGATGTATGACAATTCATAGAATTTTGTAAGGGGGGAGGGGTGATGAAATGGTCAAATTTTCCGTTTCGTAATTGGTGATCTTTCTTTAAAGAAAATTGCTTTGTTCAAGACACGCGAAACCTTGTGTATTTTTACCTCTGTAGTTTTTTTGTATATAATAAAAAATAATGTTTTTTCGCGTGAAAGTTCATATTTCTAGGACCCCCTCCTCCTTTCAGAGTTACGTAATCTTTAAACATTCTATAATATACTTTCAATTAAATGTTATTCATTCTTATTTTTGTTAATATATACTTGAAACACATGATTGGAAAATTGCGTACTTTCATCCCACCCGATGTGCACTCTTATCCCACCGGTAGGGTAAAAGTGCGTTTTTCACATGTCTTGCAATAATGGTTCTACTAAAACAAATTACAATAATTTCAATTTTTTTCCACTGGGCAACATATAGGAAGAGTATACGAATCGTCGACATTGATATGATATGCAGAAACATGCTTCATAAGGGCTACATGATCGATTGAAAACTAAGTGCGTACTCTTGCCCCACTCTACACTACTTACGCAAGCAAGTAATTTTGTGCGAGATTTTGTGGGGAACCAGTGGTCGTAGAAATGATCGCAAAAAAAAAAAAATTGTTCCATAGCGTGGGTTGGGCATCTGTTGCGTTTTTGTTGGAAATCAGTGTGGCCGTCGTCAGATTCGTACAATCGTTTGGTTGCTGTTAGGGAACATCCATAAATTACGTAACACGTTGAGGGGGAGGGGGTTCCTGAAGTGTGACAACTCTTACAACAATTTAAGATGTTTCATACAAAAAGTGTGACATAGGTGGGAGTGGGGGTTGAAAATGGTCGATTTTTGCGTTACGTAATTTGTGGATCTTCCGTTAGTGGTTGTAAAAGCGCATTTAGTGTAAATTGGCTTTTTTCAGGACCACAATTTGAAACGGAAGAGAGTTGATTTGAGACGAATTTTCTTCAAAGTGACAGAAAAATCATTAACAATCATAGCGTCGGTAGCAATGATGGCCGTCGATGATCGTTACGGCAGAAACTTAAGGACAAGCATCACAGAATTAAAAACTAAATTCACTCGCGTTTTCAAGGACACACCACTAAATACGGAGGCAGCGGACAACTTTTGTTTTTATTATTTCAGCTGTGCTGCATCGCAGTATGCGTGGAATAATAAAATGATAGTTGTGCGATGCTTTCATATATGATATATTGAGTGGTGTGGCCTTGAAAACGCGTTCTATGGTTGTGTGTTTCTGTCGCTGAAGTGGCAATAAATCATGGAAATGAGTGATAAAGTATTCGTTCAGTCGTTCAGTTCGTTCAATCGGTTGAAGTTCGGATGCGGTATTCGATCTGGTATTCGATCTGCCGCCGGAGGTTACAGACGAAAGCTTATCGCAGGTGCACGGATTGTTTGGGAAAGTAGTCGGTCAAAAAAAAACAAGAAATTTCTACGACGAAATTAAGGATACATGCTTCCTTTGTTAAGCAGTAGGCCATCGGAGGGATGCTTTTCCCCAGCTTGCACGGAAAAAGGCAGGAAACAAGGTCCATGTACTACATATGCTGGCGTAGTTTCTGGAAAATAAAAAGAAGTGATGCTGTCGGGAACCTCGGAAAAAGACTTTATCGAAGTTTCGGAATAAAATCCAAAACCAGAAAACCAAGGCAGTCGGAAGTACGTAAAAATGCACGCCCAGAGAAAAAAAATCGTACGAGGAAAGATGATGTTATACTAGGCTCCGTAGAACTTTTTTAAATGAAACAGCAAATAAACGATTTGGTTAAACAAATTAATGACTATGACCTAAAAAAAATTTTTTGCCTCAATTATTAGTTTTTACTTTATTCATTGACCTTTGAACACTTTCAACTACGATACATAATCATAGCAATTTAAGGACCCTATTGAATATGTTATTATCCCATGTTCTAGGTATTCCGAGAATTCAAGCCTTCAAGAAATCAAGCCTTCTCCACGCATGAACCAACATCTATCGGCATTCTTGAAATGGTATATGCCACATGTGTTCCATTTCAGGCCACCCAAGAATTCCAAGAACTGAAGTACAGGCAGGGTCTCTAGTAGCCTGGCGAGCAAAGCCGTAGGATTGCCAATCCAGAGATGGCGAGTTCGATTCTCGGTCCGGTCTAGGATGTTTTAGGGTTGGAAACATTCTCGACACTCTGGGCATAGTGTATCCATTGTACTTGCCACACATGATACATACTCATGCATTGGCGGGCATAGAAAAGCTTTCAATTAATAACTTAGTAAATGCTAAAAGAATTCTAAGTTGCAAAGCAGGCCAAGTTCCAGTTGAAATGTAGAGCCATTGAAGCTGAAGAAGAAGAAGTACAGGCAAGTACAGGCCTGAAGGGGTAACGAAAGATCTATTTGCTCTATCTAGAAATGCAACATGCTCTTATTGACCATTTGAACCAAATTGAATATGAATTGAGTACATGTTCCTTTCCAGGCCTTCCAATAATTCCAAGAATCCAGCTTTTTACCTAGCTATAAGGGTGAATCAATTTTGACGTATGCTGTGTACAAACTTATAACGACAACTCAGTAGCCTTGGATTTCTATGCACCAGAAACTGTCATACGTTTCAGTTATGTTTTGAAGATATAAACGAAACTTCAAAGCCGATTAGTTTTTTTTTTTGTCTAAAGTAAATTACTTTTTTTTTCATTTTAGGGATGTGAGTGAAAAAACGAACAATGGGTAATGTTTTCAACATAACCGCGAGTAGACGTAGGACTTGTATAAACGTAACGTATTTACATTTAACTTCTAACTTTCGGGTCTATGGAGTTTGATTATAGGTATTGATATCGGAAACGACAACTTCCATGCTGTGTTGAATTATTAGCAATTTGTTTATTCAAAACCTCTGGAAATAAAACTAATGATTAAATACATAATTAGAATTGCTTTGTTTCTAACTATTAAGCCCTTATTTACTCAAGCAAATGTAGGGCATTTATATATTTTTTTTTATTAATGATAGTATTTGAAGTTTAAAAATTATATTTATAAAATTTCCGAACTGGTGAAAATGTGCTATTTTAGGGGAACTGTCCCGTTTTCCAAACAAAGAAATACAACACCAATTTCGTTGCTTCTTTTTGCTAACATGCGTGCTTACTGCTGAAAAAAATTACTACAATAAGAAACAAGTCAATGGAGCAGTAACCATACTAAAATAGAGGAGGTACTGCTAATACGTCAACGAAAAAATATTCAATGTTTTGATTCCAAACTCTACGTCAAACTTAATAAGTCTACGTCAAATTTAATAATACAATTTCTTAGCAAAAAAAAAACAAAACAAAGAATAAGATAAAGTTTATTTAAATATTCTTTTGGAAATTATTTTTTGCGAACTTTTTTAAAACACTTACTAGTAATACAGCGAAATTTTCTAATCTAAAATGGATATTAACACTATTGCTGATTGTGCATCTTTAACTGCTAATGCTTTTTGCAAACAAATGGAAGTAATTATTTTAATTATTTTTTTTACTTTCATCGGTGTAGTTGATTTTGTTTGCTGGGGAATCAGAACTGTTATAGTATAACCATGTTTTAATGCACGTGTCGTTTAGTACCAAGCACAACTTAACATATGGTCAGTCATATGAAATGACTCGTACCCATCCCGGGATCATGTGAATTATGAAACCAGTTTGGAGAACCACTGTTTCGTGTGTACGCAAGTGTTTTCGCCAGCTCGTGTTAAAATCGATTTTCCGAGTGAATTTAGCGATAATTAATAGTGAGTGGTAGTGCTAAAGTTTTTTCTGTCGCTGCTGTTCAATATTAAAAACAAGTGTACAAGTGAGAAACAGTGAAATAAGTGTATTTTCCTCATTAATTGCAATAGAGGAATTAAAACGAAAAAAGAAAACGGCCATCATAAATGACGAAGATGACTTGCATCAAAACTGTCATTGAATGGGTATCAATAATCGCATGCAAGTACTTTCATACAACCCACAGACTGAACTTGTATGGATTCAGTGTTGCATACACTAATTATACTTGTGACAGATATATGATGCGAAAATCACTGTACAGCATAAAATCATATATCTGTCACCCAGAATCACGGTGGTATTACCCGAGCAATGATGATTCTACGCTGATACGTACCCTGCTCTGCGCCCGTTGTATACAACGTTACAGGTACAGCGCAAAGCAAATTTGAATGCAAGCAATGCTAGTAACGCATACAATGGCGCCATCTGGTTGCGGTCACTACCCATCATTGACGTTAAAGCATAATAAGAAAAATGTGTTTTTTCTTGTTGGAATATGAAGATGACCAATGAACGTGATCGTCGGCGATATATTTGTATATTATATTAAACTACTTATTTTACAAATTTATTTGCCACAGTAGGCATATATTTATAAAAATATTGTAACTGTTTGTCCTGGTTATACTTGATGACCTTAAATCATTTTCTTTTGCTATTATCAGCTTTTTTGAATTCTGAGTTTTAGACAAGTCTGGAACGCTGATCTTTCTTGTAAATATTTCTTATAAAAAGGAAACGTCAACATATTTTCTATTTATATTTGAACTAATTATTTCCCAACAATTAAATGAAAATTTTTCATCGCCTACAGTAATACTTAACAGCACAGATATCTCCATCCATCCTTTTACTAATTTTAACATAAAGTGTCCAGATTATGCAGTACAGTCCTGGATTCAACCTGCTTGATCCGAATTGCCCGGGAAATGTCCCGTATTACCACATGATAAATCTGTAATGTATTCTGAATAAACTATGGAATTCGTAAGAAATTTGATTATAAAAAAATGGTCCAGATCCGAAAAACCAGCAGAAAAAAGAATAATCTTGGACACTCTAGAGAGTATACTAAACTTGGAGAATGAAGGTTTAAATAATTTTGAGAATTTAGGCCATTTCCGTATATGTACTGAAAAATCAACGAAAATTGAAATAATTTGTCAAACTCTGAATAACGCAGGAATCTGAAGTATTTGATTACCCAGGAGGGTTTAAAGAATGTGGGAATATTAAGAATTTGTATGATATACGGAGTTAAACATGTCTGAAAATATTCTGTAAAGTTAAGATTATGACAATGATCAAATCGAATCTCTAGAATCTGAGAAAATTCACAGTTTTTTTTAAATCACGATAACAAAGAATATAATAATAAATACTTACATATTTTGTAAGACAACGGACAATGTCAGGTAGACTAGTTAATAAAATTTTGCATATCGAAGAGTTTCCACGATTGGAGCGGGAACCGTTTTTTATAGGGATTTTGTTTGGGCGTAAGTAGGGATTTTGCGTTTTTGTCCATCCCAATAATCATTAAAAAAAACTGTACATATTTGTAAAATAATTTTGGTAACGACAAATTTACTTATTAGCAATTTAACAGATAGAAGTGTTTCTTTATATCAATCAAAAATTCACCAAGTGTATTTGAACAACAATAAAAATGTTTAAAATAATCAGCAAAAGGCCGGATTTTAATAAAGTATGTATTTACATTTTAATAATATATTTAGAGGTCATGTAAAATTGAAAAATATTTTTTTTATTATTTTGTAATAAAAATCTATATGTAACGCAGATAATACTATATGGTAACGCAGCGAATGGTAAAAAAATATGTGTGTCATCTTGCTGTTGTACGAGTACAACATGGTACGTGTACCACTGTACAGAAATCATATGTCTGTCGATAGTATTACATACAAGTACTTACATACAACTTGCAAACTGAACTTCACCCCCCTGGCGTCCTATACTATCACAAGGGGTTTGACAATAGCCACCATGTCCACGGACGGTAGCTCATTACCGTCCGTTGTTATTGTACGAAAATAAACATCATGTGTTTTGTTTACTATTTGTTTTGGTAAAATCTGAAAATTGTTTTCGAAATAATTTGCAAGATTTACATCTTTGAGCATGGGAATTATGTTTTTTGATGATAAAATATAATAAACTTACGAATTGGAGTGAATCGATAGGTGAAATCAAACGCTACAAGAAATCATATTTTGTAACTTGTTCTCCCGCTCCGAATCAAACAAAAGATATTATTATTGTTTATACTGTGGTGAGCTTCACAGTTGAAATGGTCCGGGGATGCAAATTGAACAACATTCATTAGTGAAATTGAAATGAAATAAATGGTGTGCAGAAAGATGTCTTAGGATTATATTTACATGCCCATAATAGCTGGTATTATTTTTGAACAAATTGAAAATGTGTAATCAACAATATTTTAAATAAAATCTAGTTGCTTGTAAACGCACGATTCCGAAGAAGAACTTTTCAAAAGGTATGCTGAACATATTCATAAAGATGTTCGCTACGCTGAGAAGCATCTCTTGACACGGGGTTGCTGAACTTGCATCAAACAGTGTTGCAAGTTTTACAGTTATTCCGAAAACAAAAATAACGAAACTAAATACGAAATAAAAATCGAATTTCGTATTTATTTTTGAAAAATGAAAAATGTTTAAATCAAATGATTAATATAATTAAAAAAAAAATCCTTTATTATCCATAAATAGTTTATTTTTATTTATTTATTTATTTATTTGTTTTATTTTTTATTTTATTTTTATTTTTATTTTATTTTTATTTTATTATTTATTTTTTTCACCAAGTATAGTAGAAATGAAACCATTAAAGTTCCTGCAGGTGAACCTTCATCATGCAAAAGGAGCTTCTGCTGTTATGAGTAGGAGATTCAAAAAAGAAGAATTTGGCGTGGCACTAATTCAAGAGCCATGGTCTAATAAAGGGAAAATACATGGTATAGACATACAGAACTGTAAGTTGTTTTATGACGAAAAACAAAGTTCGCCAAGAACTGCTATTTTAGTCGATAAAACATTGAAATGTTACCCCATTACAAGCTTTTTAAAACGGGACGTGGTTATGCGATCATGGTTGAGAATTGCCAACCACCAATGGAAAAACTGAGGTTGCTGTAGCTTCGGCCTATTTTCCGGGTGATGATCCTGAGGCCCCTCCTCCTGAGGGTCGAATCATTTTATCCAATACTGCAGAGAGAATAACAAGTCATTCATCATTGGCTGTGATGCTAATGCGCATCACACCGTGTGGGTAGCTACGGATATCAACAACAGTGAGGTGAATACTTACTTGAATATCTCTCATCCAATAATATTGATATTTGCAATAGGGGAAATGATCCAACATTTTCTAATGTGCAATTAGACAAGAGGTCTTAGATCTGGACACTGTGCAACGGTGCGATTTATGAAAGAATTGCAAACTGGCATGTCTCCAAGGAAACATCATTGTCAGATCATAGACATATTGTGTTTGAATGGAGTTAGGAAAACGATCATCAACTTCATTTTAGAAACGCTAGAAAAACGAACTGGGAACAATATGAGCAATATTTAAATTCAGACCCAATTACAAAAGGTGGAAAGATTGATTTAGTTCAAGAACTGGAATATTTTTCCCAAAGGTAAATGATAAGATTTTAAATGCTTTCTACAAACAGTTGTCCTACGAAACAGTCATCCTCTAATAGGACGTTCCATTGCTGGAACTCAAAATTGAGAAACTGCGGAAGACTTCTCGTAAACTTTTTTAATAAAAGCTAAAGAACCTCGAATTGGACTCCGTATGAGGAGTGCACTTACTAAGTACAATAACGAAATAAGAAAGTTCAAAGAAGATCGTGGGTTCAAACGTGTGAAAATATTAGCAATACTCCAGAAGTCGCGAGACTTCAGAGGGCACTGCAAAAGATCATACCTAATGAGCTGCAGAATCTATGTAAAAGGATGGATTTTCCACACAAACTTCTGGTGAAGAACATTAAAGTTGATTATGGAAACCCATTTTCCTGGATCGATTATGTGTGTAGACCCAACAACAAATTGGTTCGTTTGAAGTCAAAGATGTTCAGCAAGAACAACTAAAATGTCTGATGCGAAAAATGTTGCACAAGCCTAGGCTGACGATATCTTTACCAAAGCCAGGGTAGAGAATGCAGTGAGATCTTTTGAGCCTTATAAATCTGCAGGACCGGACGGAATAATTCCAGCAATGCTTTAAAAAGGCGAATCAGTGCTGATTCCGACATTAATTGAGATTTTCAAGAGCAGAGTCTAAGACTCAATTATATTCCCATCTTCATGGAGGAAAGTAAAAGTTATTTTCATACCAAAAGTAGGAAAGGAGATAAGACGCATCCTAAATCATTCAGGCCCATTGCAGTCTTTCATCAGTTCTGTTGAAAACTATGGAAAGGTGTTGAGTGATTATATCAACTCAACATTACATGATTAAACATCCACTGTCTAAGTTCAGTTCAAGCTTACCAGTCCGATGAAGTCAACAATTACAGCACCCTTCATACAGTGGTATCTTCATGTGGAAAAAGCGCTTTCCAGTAAAAAGAAATAGCACTTTGTTCTTCTTGGACATTGAAGGGAGCTTTCGATAACGCTTCTTATCTCGTCAATGGATCGTGCCATGAAGAAAAGAAACTTCGACACGAACATTATCAAATGGATTCACACCCATGCTTAGCATAAAGAGAAATCTCTTCAGAGCTGGGAAGTTCGTCTCTTACAGTATGGGCAACAAAAGGTTGCGCCTCAAGAGAGATCCTCTCACCACTAATAGTGGTCCCTTAGTTATAGACGATCTTTGTAGGAAGCTTAGAGAAAAGGTTTCGAGGTTGTAAGGCTTTGCTGACGATATTGTCATCATAGTGAGGGAAAATTCCGACAATATCACTTTCTGAAAGAATGGCCATGGAGCTCTAAATTTCTTTTACCCAATCGTGGTGTTATTCAGAAAGGGCTTATCATTAATCCGTCAAAAATTGTAATTGTAAAATTCACTGGAAAAGGAAACTTGATCTAAAAGCTCCTAAAGCTTGGAGAGGACTAGGGAAATTCAGCTTAGTGAACAGGTCAAATACCTGGGAGTCATTCTGGATTCTAAACTAAAACTGGAATGCTCATATTGAGTAAGGATCGGAAAGGCAACTAGTGCCTTTTTGGATATGCTCTAAAACATTTGGAAGAAAAGGCTCAGACTAAAAAAATGATAAAGTGGATTTATACCTCCATTATTCGTCCAAAACCTGACATATGCTGCCTCTTGTATGGTGGCCAAAAAAACAAAGAGGCTACTGCACAGAAGAAGCTGACAAAACTGCAAAAGGTTAGTGTCTACCATTGCAATAACAGGAGCGATGCGTAGCACTCCTTCAAAATCGTTAGATGCAATTCCCTAAATCATACTACCATTGTATGGAATTCGTGCAGTTAGAAGCGGAAAGAAGATGCAAAAAACTTAAACGATTGAAGTTATTCAAGTCAGGCGATTTAGTGGACCACTTGAGTATCTCACAAAATTTCAATATGGGCCAGTGATGAATAGTGAGTGGAGACTGGATGAAACCTGTGGAGAACTATGACATTCCTTGTCATTACATACGTGAGCCATCACGTATGGACTGGGAGAAGTCGAGGTCCCACTGTTCGGGGTTTTTCAGTTCCATAAAATTCTACACAGATGCCTCAAAAATAGGAAACCAAAAAGCAGGAGCAAGGAATCTTCTGGCCCTGGGATATCGATCTCAGTGGCAATGGGAAACTATCCAACTGTGTTCCAAGCGGAGATTTTTGCTATAATGAAATGTGCTGATATCTGTGTAGAGAAGAAATATAGATATGCAAATATTTGTATCTTCACAGATACAGGGCTGTTACAAACTAGTCGAATTCCAATCCGCGAAATTCGCGACTGGCAAATTGAAATCCGCGTCTGTAGGAACAAATCCGCGACAAACAAAAATATGGTTTCTTACTTCAAAATACGTTTTATAAATGCTAAATTTCAATATTTTTTGCTTCTAATCTATTGACATATTCGTCGATAGAAAAGAAAATGAAAGAACATTCGCTAATTTATGTAATACCCAAAACTGCATAGTTAACGCTTAACTATATCACTGTTGGCCACAGAAAATATGTGCAGCGTTGAACCTCAAGTTCCCGAAAAGAAATTCAATTTTATTGTTTCAGGGGAAACCTCCATTCTGGATGTTGTATCGATACATTTCGTTATAAGTTTGGTTGGAGCAGATGTGGGCAGTCTGTTGTCATAGGTAAATACCAGTTAGATCAAAGTGCTATACTTTTTAGTACGCCTATATAGTTTTCTTCTAATCTCTACCATCGTTTCACAAGGGCATGGACGCATCAATTATCCGCCAGGCTATTTATTAATCAGTCATTGCATTGTGTACTTCCATCAATCCGCCAATAACAATAAAACAATAAGACCAATTTCTTCAAAAGCAAGCAGAGGACAGAACAAAGCTTGACGAATCTATTTAAAAGGCACTCAGGCGAAATGATACCAAAGGCGGACAGGAACGGTTCTAATGGGCCAAACACAATTGATACGTTTGCGTGCGTTTTGACAGTTTTCCCATGGAAAAACTGTCAAAACGCACGCAAACGTACCAATTGTGTTTGACCCATAAGACCTGCGAATTTTTAAAAACTCGGATAATGTTCACAATTTGAAAAATGATGTCATTACCACTACGGATGGGTATTGCTATGCTTATACAACACGGCAGACTCGACACGTTGTTCATTTGCAGGAAGAGCATCAAGCGAAGATAAAATGCACTAGAGATCCCAAAAAGAGGCCGTAGGAAACTTTCATGGTAGATCGCGTACACGATGGCGTTTGCAATTTTAATGTGGACCTGAGGGTCCTAAAGTCTCCAGTGCACCTTTTGTGCAATTGGCCCAGAATTGATTGGAGTATGTTAAATGAAGTTAATGAATCTATCGCAGTGAACGGAAATGAAGTTAGATTCTCACCACCACATGTGCAAAACTAGTTCGCTAAGTGAGTAATCTTCCAAACGAAAGAAGTGAGAGTTTACGTCAAGATCTAGCGATTAGCCATCTATAGTGAACGACATTACCATGCCGTTAATATTGCTATCCATCGGTATGCTTTTTTTAAGAGTCTCAAGGTTTCCAACTTCAGTCAGACAGATTTGTTGCAACTGGGTAATCCACGAATAAAACTCTGCAATGGATATAAGAACAGTGGAGGAATTTTGAAGCACAGGTAATGGAACAAACACGCATTGGAAACTGAAAAAAAATAGCCTACTAAAAAGTTATTGGAATACATAATAAAACAAAAGGAAGAATACTGAATTGTTTGAATGAGATGCCCAGGTAATAGGTGGGGAGGCATTAAGCACGGTACAAAACTGGACGCAACTGATGGTTGGGCAATGAAAAAATACCTATCGCATCGTTCAACCGACGATAATCGGATTTCTGAATATCGCCACAACCATCCCAATCTAGACCTTAATCCTTCAGCAGCAAGTTAATACACCACTGGAGAACAGCGCGCAGAGAAATGATTACTGCGAGACACTCGAGGATGCAGATGAACCAGATTACCACCACCCTAGAAGCGGCAGGAACCACCGGAATCCAGTCCTCAGAAGCCGGAACCGTGGGAACCCTATCATAACAATTTTTATCTATTTTATAATTGTTTTTGTGTTTTTTCTCTACCAAATTTTATCCTCTCAATAATTTTTATGTGGCAATTTTAATTCAAAATAACTGGCGAAGCTATTGGTTGGCTCACAAGGCGACCCTTCTGATCCGGCCTTCCTCTTAATTTAAATTGTTATTGGCAGGACTAAAGAATGGTTCGCGAAAGGAATCCTTCTGATTTCTTTCCTCATCAATATTGAACCTAATATTATAAATCAAAAACACATAAATAAAGACAGTTCGATCAGCTATCAGTTCCGTCCCGGTAGTTGCAGGTGTGAATAATAATGCGATTGATCCGACTTTATCGTCGACCCTCTATGCAGCGCAAGTAATCCATAATTATTAGCGTCTCGGAAAAAGTAAAGCACAAAGTTCCAAGCAAATAAAATAAATAGTTATCGGCATTTCTGGTATCTTTAAATGCAGTATGATCGATCAGACAATTCGACAGACTTTCTATGCATCCACTTAAACCAACATCCATACGACTATTGAAGGGTTATTCAAATACCATGTGTTTGGATTTTTGACGGATTGCTTATATTGCAAATGCCCAAATAATTGACATGTTGAATTTTTCCTAAAATTAGAATTGAGGAAATCGCATGATTTTCGCGAGAGTGTAGTTATAAATCCGCGATTTTTCGCGCACAATGTTTGACGAAACCGCGATTTTTTCGCGAAACTGGAAAGAGTAAATCCGCAATCCGCGAAATTCGCGAAAAACGCGAAAATCGCTGAAAATCCGCGACCGTTGTAACAGCC
>NW_026942190.1:300000-390099 GCF_024139115.2 Armigeres subalbatus
AAACTCTGCACAGTTTTTCAATTTCATCTAAATCGTCATTTTTCGATATCAAATCTTCATATTGAGTCACGACTAACTTTTCAAAAGGGTGTATGTGAAAATGGTTCAAAAATATTTAAAAAGCTGCACAGCAAAAACGGAATGTTCGATTGTTATGATTTTTTCAGCAAAGTTAGACAACTAAATGGTGATTCTTAAAAAATGTGCACAGTAAAAAAAATTTTTTTGCCTTTAAAAATATCATTTTGTCACAAAAACTCAAATATCTCAAAACCCTATCTTTTTTCGAACGTAATTTTTTAGGGAAAACGGTCCATTATATTAGCTATCTACCATAAAAATTTGGTGATGGTAAACTAATAAACAAAAAGTTATGACATTTCAAACATTTCACAATTTTCACATTTAGTAAAAAAATTTTTCCTGTGTAAGTTATTTCGAGAATTGCAGTTTGATGCAGATTTTATTGTTAAGGGACGTGATTTCAACAAGTTGTTTTCATGATATTTTGATTTAATTATTCATAGCATCTATAAGAAACTTAGACACGATCCAGTGTTGTGATCAAAAGTATTGATAGTGTCATAATTTTCATTGCACGTGACTGGCGAAAAATTCTTTTAATAGTGTTGAAACCTGTTGATAATAACGTTGATAGAAACATATCAGAAATGTTATTTTTAAGACAAAAGCTGCAAAATCAAAGATTTATATACACGTGTACGTCTATAGTTTACCTGCAAAAATATACCGCTTAGAGAATAGACTTTATGATCGGGAGGAAACGGGTATCTCCAACAACAACAAATGCATGATAGGTACATACCATGACAATGCTCACGAAAAAGCAAAAAATTACTACTACTAAGGTTGTTAAAGATCTTATAGTAATTTTTTTCTTCAGTCAAGCAAATGACACCAAACTAGTCAGTAAAAACTTAAAAGTGATTTTGTTTATTGAAATATTACGAACAACATGAGTAGCCGCTTTCTCAACTGTTGTAGGCCGTTTGATGGAAAAAAGTGTTCAAAAGAGTTACGAAATCTCACCGAAAGCACCATAGATAAACTGAAAGCGACTGGTTATGCTCCAATGTCCACATTGAATACAAATTTACGCATTTGCACGTCCTGCCGTCTAAACGTTGACAAAAGAGCAATCTGTATATCATCGATTGAGCAGAGCGCAGGAAGTTCGAAAACGACAGCAACTGAGGAATTGCCAGATGTATCGACAACAACTGAGGAATTACCAGAAGTATTAAGTGCTGAGAGCCTTGCCACCGTACCATCAGCGAAATCTGTTTCAACAAATCAATCGGAAGATGAGTGTATCCAAAAGGTCAACATCGAACGCTTTAACGAGGGCATAGCTGGGATAAAAGTGACTCCGATTAAATGGAGTAAGATGGACTACGTTTATTACCCGAAGAAAAAATACCGTGAAATAAACGAAGCTGTACGAAGAAACCTCTTCAAATTAGGACCTGATGATGTGGAAAATACAGACTACGATGAGGTAATTATAAATATGAAGGAAAGGTTCTCGAATGCAGCCACGACAAGGAAAGAAAAATTATTGATTTTGTCGATGCTGCCAAGTTCGTGGTCTATTCAGGATGCCATTGATGAGTTCAAAACCAATAGAAATACAGTAAAAGAGGCAAAACAATTGAAGAATAACTGTCTTTCAACCAAAAATACTAGGTCTAGTACTGCATTAACAGATGAGACAAAAGAAATAGTAGTTCAATATTTTGAAGATGATGAAGTAAGTCGAGCTATGCCTGGTCAAAAAGATTATGTATCAGTAAAAAAGATGGAAAGCGTCAAGCAATCCAAAAACGATTAATGATGACGACTTTGAAAGAAGCGTACACACGCTTCAAGGAAATTCACGATAATATTAAAATAGGTTTTTCCTCATTTGCAAGCCTTCGGCCAAGGCAATGTAAGCTTCTTTCCAATTCAGGAACACATAATGTGTGTGTGTGCACAACCCATGAGAATATTAATCTTATTTCCATAGTTTGAAAAGAATCAATTTAACAAAGGATATTAAAATGTTAACTGGTAGTCTTTTGTGTGAAAATACAACATCAAATTGCTATCTACGATCTTGTTCGGATTGTCCAGATTCTTCATCATTGGAAAATACTTTATTCGCTGAGTTTGAAGAAAAATATATTGATCAGTTATCATTTGAGCAATGGGTGACCATGGATAGGTGTGACATAGAAACTATTGTAAAACCTGTAGATGAGTTTGTGTCATATTTTTGCTTGAAATTAGAAAGTTTAATCCCTCACGATTTCATTAAAACAGAACAATCCAGCTTTTTAAAAAATACGAAAAATACATTACAAAATGGTGAATTTTTAGTCATTTGTGATTTTTCTGAAAATTACAGCTTTGTATCGCAAGATGAAGTGCAGTCCCATCACTGGAACGTACAACAAGCTACAATTCATCCATTCGTTATTTATTTTAATGGAAGTACGCAAATTGAACACTTAAGTTTTATTATAATTTCCGAAGATTTAAGACACGATTCAGTATCCGTAAACTTGTTCATTGATGAAATGAAATGATTAACTTTTTAAGCGTTGATAAGCATAAAGAAGTCAAAAGATATATTTCATGTCTGATGGAGCATCGTCGCAGTACAAAAATCGTAAGAATTTTTCGAGCCTATGTCAATTTAAATCAATGTACGGAATTGATGCAGAATGGCATTTTTTGCTACATCACATGGCAAAGGTCCTTGTGATGCTATTGAAGGAACAATAAAGCGCATGGCCATAAGAGCAAGTTTAGCCAAAGAACGTGAGCATCCAATTAAAACTGCGAAAGAACTTTTGATTGGGCAAATCGTAGAAAAGAAAAAGATTTAACCAAATTATCATTTTGTTTTACTACTACTGAAGAGTACGAAATAAAGGCTTCAGAGCTCATCGAGCAATTTAATAACGCGAAAACGATCCAAGGAACCCAAAAATTTCACTGTTTCATTCCATTGTCGGAAAATAAAATTAAAGCAAAACTATACTCAAACTGTGCTGATAATAATTCAAAAGTGTTCGATATTTAAAAAAATTTGAATAAAAATAAATAAAAAATAAGTATTAATAAACTGTTTTCATGATATCATAACCCATACCAAAATTCAAACCCAAAACTCTTAGAGTTTCTATAACAACATTGTGTAACTGCCACATTTAATTTAATACTTAGGATAATATTAATTCATTTTATTTATTTATACATATAATATTTATACATATAATATACATAATATCGATGAATACATAAATATGGAATATCATACAAACAACTTGTTTAACTCACGCAAGGCCCTTAACAATAAAATCAGCATCAAACTGCGATTCTCGAAATAATTTACACGAAAAAAAATTTGTTTACTAAATGTGAAAATTGTGAAATATTTGAAATGTTATATTACTTTTTTGTTTATCAGTTTTCTTATCACCAAATTTTTATGGTAGATAGCTAATACAATGGACCGTTTCCTAAAAAATTACGTTCGAAAAAGATAGGGTTTTGAGATATTTGAGTTTTTGTGACAAAAATGATATTTTTAAAGGCAAAAATTTTTTTTTACTGTGCACATTTTCTTAAGAATCACCATTTAGTTGTCTAACTTTGCTGAAAAAATCATAACAATCGAACATTCCGTTTTTGCTGTGCGGTTTTTAAAGTATTTTTGAACCATTTTCACATACACCCTTTTGAAAAGTTAGTCGTGACTCAATATGAAGATTTGATATCGAAAAATGACGATTTAGATGAAATTGAAAAACTGTGCAAAGTTTCAACTCAATAGAAAATCATGAATTAAAAATTTTCTTAAATTTTGATGCTGTTGCTTGGAATCGCTCTGAACAAGGGTGACAAGTTACTTATTCAACCCTCGAGGATTCGCACCGTTGTAAAAAGTAAAACACTAGCGAAAAAAGCACGCTTACCGTACACAATAATTGTTACAATTATTATCAACGGAGTCGAGACTGCATAAGTGATTCAGGACTAAGCGAGTCTCTGAAGGTTGAAAAATCCAAAATTTGTCTGACACAGTTTGAACAATTTAAATTAAATAGAGAAAAGACTGGCATTACAAACAAACAAGTCATATACCTACTAAATTTTGAGAAATGGAAAAAGTCAAGTACAAAACAAAGGTTGAAAAATGCTTGCAGTACGAAATTCTTTTGTTCTTCTCTTCTAAAATTTTTCAGCTTAGTATAAATAAAATATTGCTGATTCTTCGCGATAACAACTTATTATGCTGGAAGACTAACTCTTGAACTAATAATCTTTATCGATATATAAAAAAAGTTTGCTTTTCCTTTGAGGCATTATAACTCACGATCGGTTGGACCGATTTCCTAAACTTCCTCACTGAACGATGCGTGTTGAGATCAGCTGTGTTTCTGTATACTAAGATTAGTTTTTTAGGGGCTAGTTGGAAAATTGTCAAAATGCAACGGTTTCATGAGTTCTGAAGAAAATAATCGAGCTCGAATTGAAATCGATAGAGTCCGACGCTGCAATCTACTGAACGATTGACAGATTGAAAATAAAACCCAAGCGAAATCGGGCAGGTTCAACTAGTCAACTAGGTTCAACCTTAATGAACTGAATCGTGCAGCTTGACTAGTCAATGTCATTCGTCGAAAGGCATTATCATCTCCAAAAAAATAAGCAGATCAACTAGTTACTTAAAGGACAGAATGCGCTTAACCAGTCTACACCACTTCAAAAGATGCTAAGCTTTTTGTATATTCTTGTAACATAAGAAAACTGACTAAGTACCTCTGTCTTTTGCTTCTTAGATATGAAATTGTATATAATATGGAAATAAGAGTACTTTAGCTTTTTAAGAAAATAGATAAAATTACAATAGAAGATTCAATTACTCATTGTTCTCAACATATCGAAAAAGGAGGACATTTTAGTTAAAAAGGAGGACAAACAATTTTTGTTGAAAAAGGAGATTTTGCTGATCAACGTATTCGAAACAGTGCAGTGGAATCATAGATATAATTGATGCGCACTCCTATGATCCGAGGTAGATATAATTGGTGGAAGCCCCATCCGAGGTAAACCATCAGGAGTACGGAGTGTCATACATTTTTTAGCAAAGTCGCTCCCAACGTCTTTTCACCAATTTCATATCTGTTGAGAATAGTTGATAGGTTTGTGAAACTGGCAACACTGGTAATTGAATGTATGGAAATGCCATATACTTCCACACGGAAGCAATCAATTTAGATTGGACAAGTTTAGAGTTGTGATGGAATCGGTTGCTGGAATATTGAATTCAAACTAGATTGTAAGTTAATTATATGAATATCATTAGTTCAATTATTATTAACGGAAATATATTCTAGCTTTGAAGCTGTGCAAAATGATCATTGCTTTCAAAACAATTTATTTCGAGCCAGAGAAACAATATCATTTATTTATAATTATATTTCTAAACTATATCCTTCCAACCAACCAATTCCTCGACATCTATGAGGGCGTCGGTGAGTCGCTGGCCTACCGTTAAGTAGATGCCATATCATCATTTCCTCCCCTTTTTAAGTAACGGAGAAAATGTGCGTGACCAGCAGTAATAGCCTTTATGCTTTACTGTTTTGAACCTCCAATTGGATTGCTATTAAATCGTAAATGGAAATCCATAAGCAATTATGGTAGGAAAGTTAAAAACTATGCATGATAGTTATCAGTATGCAAACTACGAAATTCACAGTTACAACGCAACGCAAAAAAGTGCTGTCGCTGTAGTCATTCAAGGTACTTTCCACGAATTATGCAAAGCTGAAGGAAATAGGCATTTTCTAAGGGCTGCTATATGTCTGGCGGTCATATTCTTTTTGGTCGGGATCTTCCGTTATCTGCCTGCCAACATCCCCATTTTCATCTGCGCCCTAGCATATTGCTCTTGGTTACCGGTGATACCATCGCCCGAACCCAAATTAGGACTCAATAGACACTCAATACCGTACTCCGCTGAGTCACCTAAATTACGATGACATCAGCTGTCAAAGCCAGGTATTTAACTGTTTGCTAGTAGTGTTCATCGACAGGGGTCTAGGATACAGATTTACGCGGAAAGATAAATTTTGACCCTATTACAAAAATTGTTCAGAATAGTAAGGCTATCATTGCTGTGTTGTCAAAAAATAGGGTGGCCCATTATATTTTTTTCTCGGAATCAGCCAACTTAAGAGCTACAGTAAAAGCTTTTTTAGCAAAATTAATTGGAATAAGCTGCGCTACAGCTTTGTAGAATATTTCATGTCAGAATTCCGAGGTTTTTTTTATAATGGGCCACCCTAATGTTTTATAGCACCATAATGATGGCCTCTTTCCGCGTAAATGTGTATCCTGAACCGTAGTGCAGTGGTCTAACTTTTTTGGCTCTCATCCGGTTTGTGAAGGCGAGCTGTCGTGCCAGAATCACCTTAATTTATTCGCTCGTAAAGCCTTACACGGCTAGCAATAGGGGTTTCTGTCAACGCGTCGGGCGCGCCGTCATCGACAGTAGGTTGCTGTACAGTCTGGAGTCTACCTGTGTTATCTATCTCCACCCAGTCTGCCTGTGGCGAGGTAGGCATCTTGTCATTGCGCCATCGTGTGCGAGCAGTTAGTTGCCGCAAGGCTGCTACTTACGCTGCAATCACATTCGTAGAACACAGGATCTCTCATTGTTGAAAGTAACCGGATCCTTCACAAGATGGCCGGCATCGGTCTGCCCCTGTGGCTCGTGTGCACTGGCATGCTGCGAGGAAGTGGCACTCCTCCATAGCCAACATAAATCACTTCATCGCAAGATATTTTAAGGGGCACCAGTCGTAGGATTTTACTACCAAATTTAGCCACCAATACGGGTTTCTTAGTCAAATATTTCGCACCAACTGCCCGGACCAACACACGAAAGGAAGTGGCCACCTTGCATTCCGTCTTCTGTTGGAGATTCTGAATCCTCCGGTCGTTTAAAACGGTCGGACGGCCGGTAAAAAAGCTTCCGCTGGATGAACTCTCCATTCTCCAGAAGTGCTGTAGATGTAGATGTTTCCGCGATCGTATCCAGCATACGCGACACGAAGTTGAAATTTATTGATCTGCCAAATTCCAACAGTATACTGTTATATTGTTGTATATTGGCAACTAGTATATGTTGACTAATGACCATTGGACCGACCACCAGGTGGCAGGGTAATCGCATGAAAAATCGGAACAATAGACCAATTAATAAGCAAAAATTGCCGATATGATTTGAAGAGATCGCGCCACCGTTGCTTTGATGCGGTGAGTGCAAAATGAGTTACCTTGATTGATCCATTAGTCGCTGTTTTGCCTTTTTCGAGTACTAATAATCATACAAAATGCCTATACGTTCACTCCAAAAACAAGCTTTTTTTAATGCACGCTTTAATCGTCTGAGTGATGCAAAAAAAAACTTCTTTGCCGGTCTTGTTACTTCATTTGGTGCTACAGCCCCTATAATAGTACTGTACAGAATACTTTGGCCTCAGTTTGCTAACAAATAAATGAAAAGGTGATTCGTTACGAATTACATCAGCGAGTTATAAAATTTGTTTTGTCACGTATCTAGAATATGACTATCATTGAACGTTGACCTTTGGTCGATTCCCGATTACATATTTTCGTGCCCACGTTCTGTGATTCAATCTACCGGTCTTTTGATAAACACCGTTGTTGTTCCGGTTAATCTCTACGAGCCAGAACATCAAATGGCGTTTGATGCATTCCTTGTATCTAATCTTCGAGTATATTGGCAGCAAAAAACTGAAAAGTCATACCGAAGGCTATAAAACCAGTTGAATCCCACTGATGGGGACAGGTGTCTTCGACCGATTTGGTCAAGTATGCTAATGCAGTTCTGTGTTGGTGAGAGTTCCACATCAGCTAGCAGCGTTACGATAAAATAGCCGGCGTAAACAATTACCTCCTCGAACACCCCCATGCAAAGGCTTGCGTCGGGCTGGAACAGAGCTTATCAGAGCATTCAAGACGCGCGCTGTGATAAGAACAGTGGCGAATCGCCGCCGGCCAGCTGTCCTCTATCACCAAATCTGAGAAAAACAGCGCAATCATCTATTATTTATCATCGTGTGCTGGCCACGTCGAAACCTTCACAACACGCTAAGCTGGTTGCAAGCTTCCGAAACCGAACTTCAAATAGAACTAGGAGTGGTTATCTTGGGTAATGGGCGCGCAAACCTTGAATTAGGTAATCCGAATAAAGCGCTTGCGATAATACACGAATCGGTCGAACACGTTTCAATGACCATTTTGCTGACTGGTTAATACATTTCCTTTTTTATTGGGAAAAGATTAACTTTTTTGTTTACTTCGTTTGTGATGATTGATAGCTAATTTGAAGCCGTTCACGGGATAATTACGTCGGATAGAGTGGCGTCAATATCAGGGGTCAAGTGCGATTTACAGAAGATGGTGTTTACCTTTATAGCCACAGTACTCGAGCGGGAAGGTCTCGGCCGTTAAACGCAGTCCTTGAAGACGCATTGTCGAAATTATTTTCCTTCTGTCGTTTCATCGTTCGAAAATTATTTAACGCTAATGGGCCGCCGCATAACGCCACTCAACTCAGCTTAAATTGATGCGACGGATGATAAAAACTTTTCTCCTTTTTTTGCCGGGGCTTTCCTATGGGATGATACATCCAGTTTTTGTGTTTTCGGGGTGCTTGTGCCGGTTCGCCGCCACCATTGTAATGATTTATGGTCGCCCAACTCGTGGTGTTCGGCCGTCTGGTAGTCATTTCTGACAGCAAATAAAACGGCTATGGCTACAACCAAGGTTCTAATGACACGTTCATAATGAAGTGCAATTACTTTTGTCGGCCAGACACTGACTGGTGGACGCTTCTTTATCGTCACTTAGTTTTACAATTTGCGTATTAATGTTACGCGTATGGGGATGATAAAAAAAATGCCGAAACAGTGGAACAGTCAATCGAATGGTTAAGACCGACGTATTCTAAATTACACAGGGAGCCTAAGTTACGAGTTAATTTCAATCTTCAGAACACCATCTAAGGGCCTTAATTCTGGTTAGTAGAATATGCGTTAGCATAGCTTTTCTTGGAAGTTAAGACTACATTTCTAGATTTAAAAAACTGTGCTAGTTTTTAGTGGAGTTCTGGACATTGCTTGATAGATTTAGCTGGACCATGGAACCATGTCATTAATTCATGATATCCAGATGAAATTAAGATAGATTTCGATAGATAGAATGAAGATTTCTAACTTCTTATGTAGTACAAAATGAAACTATAAAAAAATATTTGCCTGCGTACAAAGTCAAATTCTTATGTTGTAAATTTTGTTTTACATTTGAAATTGAAAAAAATGGAGCTTTACTTTACTTTTATTTTTTATCTGCAAGCTAATCGTGATAACACTAATTATTTTCTTTTCAAATTCTTTGTCATCGGTGACGGTAAATATGAACTTTCATATTATCTTCATTATGGTGATTTTAAATTTAGAGATAGTTCGCCGTCTCATATGAACTCAATTTTTCGACGTCACAACGAAAACCAAACAAAAATAGATCATGTTTCTGAGAAAATATAAAATGCCTTTGGAGTTTATTAGAGAAGATTTGAAAAACTGTATGGTCAATAAAACATTTTTATGGTGATCAATCCACGTGAAGTAACGGTTGTCGGGTTCAGCTAGCGACCGCTTCCGAACAGAATGGCGTTGCTCTGCATTCTGTGTCATAAGCTTAATCGCTCTAGTTAAGTCAACGCAGCACGACTACTGTATGCTTGTATGGGCAGTCGCTGTCGCCGTTAGTTAATATCGCTGATCTTTATCTCGCATGGTGCATTTCAGAGCTTTTGCTGGGCATGGTAGCCCAGTGCAGCTAATTGTGTTCAGCGGAACATCAAAAGGCGTACGATTTCAAAATTGCTTTTATTGCTGTATAAAGTGATACCAATTCGATTTAACGAGCAGTTATTGACTCGCCACATGATGCTTTGTTCGACTTTGTTGGGTGTCAATTGTTTCCCACCCTTTGAATTAATTGAGTAATCTCCTTCACGAAAGTAAATCCCCGTCGTCGTCGCGTCGCCACAATGTCTATGGTTAATGATATAAAATCTCAAACCCATTGCTACACACCTCGCATATTGGACGTTGCGCCAAAACAAGTCCTGTGTACGACATAGAAAATAGCGCAGTGCGGATTTTCAACCGTCGAAACCGGTTGAATATCAATATCAACTGGTAGTTCATTGATTGAATGGAGCGTAGAGTGTGAACAAATCGATAAATATCGCAACCCTCAATTAAGTAGTTCGGCTTAATAGATAATAGAAGCAGCATATATCTTCTATATCGTGTGATGTTTCTAGCGGGCAGCTTTTCCAGATTGAAGTTGAAATTTGCTCAGGTTATGTGAACTGAGCTTAATTTGATCATTAATTTGATTTCAATTCTCAATATTCCACATTTCAATTTTATTTTTTTAATCTTTAGACATTTTTGCGTTTTTCTGTTGACTCCATACACTGTGTCCTTAAAAACTATCGTGAATCCTAATATTAATTTGATAAGTATATGATGAGGTGACCAACGCTCCCATATATAATAACAGCCCGTATATTTATCCCATCTGTCGTTAAACAAAAATTGAAAATCGATTTATTTACAACATTTCGCATCAAATGAACATATTAATGAATGGAACACATTCTTCAATCAGAATATTATTTTTTAAATTTTGTTTAAGTAATGTATTAGCATACAAGCTCCACTTCCGATCCCGAATTTCTGTTGCTATCGGCTTCTGGTGACAACGACGATGGAGCTCGTTGTTTGAGATCCAGTTGTGAGGCCACCAGGCCCGAATTCGGTTTATAATTCGGGCCTGGTGGCCTTACAATTGGATCTCAAACAACGAGCTCACATCTGTTGTTGAACAACTGCAGCCGTTTAGTGTTCTCCGCTGATACACACCATGTTTCGCTAGCATATAACGTTAGAGTTGAGTCGTTTCATGCGGATTTTTAGAAATAATTTTATGTGGAAATTCCATTAGTGCTGGAAACGATCTTAACAATATGCTTGGCTTTGAAAAATACATGGAGTAACTTATGTCTATACTCAGTCAGTCCTTTGGTGATTCCCGGTAAAATAGATTCGTTAACTCCTTCTAAAGCATTGTCGGAAGCTGCTCTATGTAATCCATCGGGACTCCTTGGGAAATTGAGTCAGGAATTCCTCCCTCAATTCTATTGCCAATTGAAAACAATTCGAGAAAATCTCCAAAAAATGGTTTAACACTTCATCCAGTGATGTTTTCGGAAAATCCCTGAGAACTCTTTGGAAATTGCCCAGAAGTTCCTGCGGAAATTATTCCAGAAAATTTCTTCGAACACGCATCTCCAGAAATTTCATAGGGAATTGCTTCAACATTATCTCAGAGATAAAAAAAAAACATATTCTCAACGTCTCCAACTATTTGAAATAGAAATTAATCAAAAGGTACTGGGTTTTTATCAAAAGATTTTTTGAGATTTTTTCATTTCAGTAATTCTCTTGAAAGTTTCCCCAAAAGCTTTTTCATGCCAGCCTCCAATATTTGCAACAGATTTGTCTCAAGAAATTTCTGTAAAGGTTTATCCAGGTTTTTTAGGAGGTATCTCTAGAAATTCTTCAGTTCCACTAATTCCTCCAGTAGTGCAATGCCTCCAATGTAATTCACAGTTGAGTTTGATTTGGTTGCTGCAACTCAAATGGAACTTGGTTTGCCCATACATAGGTCACAGAAACTCGTCTGTGTACTGCTTGGGTAGGATTTCGTCTAGAAATTCTTGTAGGATGGAGTTCATTTGGGAATTTCTCTAGAAATTCTTCCAGTGCGTGGTTCGACTAGAAATTCTTTCAGAACCTTCTTTACGAATTCTTCCAGTAATTCCTTCAAGGGTTCTCAAAGAGTTTATGCAGAAATTCTTTCAGAAATTTCTTCAATATTTCCACCATACATAGTTTATAGTTCCTGCTGGAAGTTTTCCAAGAGATTTCAAGAAGAGCAATAAGGAATTCTTTTGTTCGGATTGCAATACTTGATTTTTTTAGAAGTCTTCTAGGAGCGCATTTCTCGAAGAAGTTTCTTCAGGAATTTCTCTAAGACTTTTTAGAAATTCTTGAAATAGTCTTTTTCGAAATTCTTCCATGAGCTGCTTCAGGTTCCAGATGGAGGATTTTGTGAAGGAACTTCTGTAGAATTTCCTTAAGGATCTCCTTGATAAATTCCTGGAAAAAATCCTTGAGGAACTAGTCGGTGAATTCTAATCTTTCTCCATATTTTTT
Organism: Armigeres subalbatus; assembly: GCF_024139115.2. Lineage (NCBI taxonomy): Eukaryota > Metazoa > Arthropoda > Insecta > Diptera > Culicidae > Armigeres > Armigeres subalbatus. Next base: position 312,402 of record NW_026942190.1, read on the forward strand.
TTGTCTCAGCCGATTCTTCGATCATCTAGGACAGCGGTTCTCAACCTTTTTCTTGCGAGGTACCCCTTCGAACTTTTGCATATATTGAGGTACCCCCTATTAAATAGGGCCTATTTTGTTCGCTGTAAAAAATAAGCGTTTTTCTCAAGATGTATGCAAAATAGACCTGAGAACTAACTGCTCTCCAAAAAAATGTCTGAAATATTCGTAATTCCGTGAAAGATTCCAATTAAATTTACGTTTAGACATCATTACAACTTTGATGGCATTTGGAGTCTTCCAAGCCTCTTAAATAAAGGCTTCCGAGCCTCTAAAAAGGAGGCTCAAGATCATCTTGAAAAAAAGGCCTTCAAGCCTCTTGAAAGAATAATTTCTTACGTCTTGAAAGAATGTTTCCAAACATTTTGAAAGAACGCTTACAAACCTCTTGAAAGAAGGGCTTTCGAAATCCTTAAAAGGAGGCTTCTGAACCTCTTAAAGGGAGGCTTCCGAGCCTCTTGAATAGAGGCTTTCGAGCCTCTTGAAAGGAGGCTTCCGAGCCTTTTGAAAGGAGGCTTCCGAGCCTTTTGAAAGCAGGCTTCCGAGCTTCTTGATAGGAGGCTTCCGAGCCACTTTAAAGGAGGCTTCCGAGCCCCTCGAAAGGAGGCTTCCGAGCCCCTCGAAAGGAGGCTTCCAAGCCTCTTAAAAGGTGGCTTCCGAGCCTCTTGAAAGGAGGCTTCCGAGCCCCTTGAAAGGAGGCTTCCAAGCCTATTGAAAGGAGACTCCCGATCCTCTTTAAAAAAGGCTTCCGAGCCTCTTGAAAAGAGGCTTTCGAGGAGGCTTCCAAGCCTCTTGAAAGAAGGCTTCCGAGCCTCTTGAAAGCAGGCTTCCGAGCTTCTTGATAGGAGGCTTCCGAGCCACTTTAAAGGAGGCTTCCGAGCCCCTCGAAAGGAGGCTTCCGAGCCCCTCGAAAGGAGGCTTCCGAGCCTCTTGAAAGGAGGCTTCCGAGCCCCTTGAAAGGAGGCTTTCAAGCCTCTTGAAAGGAGACTTCCGATCCTCTTTAAAAAAGGCTTCCGAGCCTCTTGAAAGGAGGCTTTCGAGCCTTTCGAAAGGAGGCTTACGAGCTGCTTGGAAGGAAGCTTCCAAGTCTCTTGCAACGAAGCTATTGAGCTTTTCAGAAAAATGCCTTCTTGTGTCTCGAATGAAGTCTTTCGAACCTTTAGATTCTATATTACAGATCTGAAACATATTTTTAACATATTATTCAACATTTTGTCTCGATCAGGTTTATTACATTGAAGATTGTCTATTCTACGTTTTGTCCCTTTGTTTATTTTGTCTCACAGCCCTTCATTTAGTGTGCTGGTTGGGGTAAGCAGAATTCAAAAGTTTTAGATTTACTGATCGCCATTCATGTTATGTACAATGCAAGGTTTTAGAATCAAAAAATATTGAAACTTTATCAACAAGTTTGTATTGAAATTGTCCGCCATTACGCATCCTTTTCCGAGGTACCCCCTAGGTCCAGCGGAGGTACCCCCAGGGGTACATGTACCCCAGGTTGAGAACCGCTGATCTAGGGTTATCTTTTCCAAAGAACTAATATTATTTTAAGCCATTTTAAAATCGATAGCAAAAATTGGAAAAAAAATAGTTGCATTGTGGATTGGGTTCATGAATTGGTCTAATGTTGCAGAACATCTGGGTAGATGTCTGGTCAAAATTGGATTGCAGCATTTTTTTTTGTTTTTGATTTAAAAAATAATAAATTTCGACAAAAATTTGGGTTTATAGGCAAAGTAGACTTCAATCAAGTCAAATAATCGACTAAAACAATGAAAAGCTTTGACAGAGTAGGTCGATTTTAGGAGGAGATTCAAAAGGAAGTCCTTATTGAGTATTCCAGTAGTGCTCGGGAGAAGAATTACTGTGAATACTTCAGTAGAATAAGAATTCCCGGAAGCGCAATTCCTTAGCAATGTCCAAAAGAAGTTCGGATGGAATACTCAGAAATGCTCTATGGAAAACAAATCTACAGAAATTCCAAGATTTATCATAGGTATTCCCTTGGGAGTTCCAGGAGACATGCCATTCAAAATTCCATTAAAAATCTAGCCGGGAACGATATGATCGTTATATATGATCGATCAATGGAATCAAACTTTTGGTTGATCAAAAATGAAATATCTGCCATTCTAAAGTATCGAAGCCTATGCAAATCTCATGATAAATCGTGTTCGAATGCATTGTGAGCAGTACTTATAGCATCATTAGAATCGTGACTTTTTTTTTATAATTCCGGATTTGGGTTAGCACTTATCATGGTTCAAAACAATAAGGTTCAGGTTGCGTTGCTTATGGAAAGCTATTGAAGAGTTAATAACAATATCCAATTGAAGATTCTAAAAAAAACAAAGAGAAAGCATGAAAATTATCTTTTACAAAGATAGGAAGCAAACGATAATATGATAGATATAGAGTCTATAAGAATCAGCGACGCTGGGCTCGTAGATGTCAAGGAGTAGCAAATTGGAGGACGGATGTAGGAAGCATCACTATTGTAAGTCACTATATGTGACAAGAGCAATCTCTTCACGTTTGATCGTGTTTATGTTCAGTATGCAGATTTTTTTTACTGTGTGCGGTCGAAATGTAGAATAATTAGTGCGCGTTTTTGTTCTGCTAATAAAGATTGAAGCAGCAGTGATAACAGTTACTATAGAGCTATCATAAAGGGCCCAGATTTTTTTTGGACCAATCTGGGATACCGTACGCAATATATCCAGTTTTCCGCGAATGGTATAACCGCCAGCTTGCCTGTGGGCTAGTCTCTGATTTGACGTTTATGGAGGTCAACTGCACCTACTGTTACGAGCATTCTGATCAATATGGTAAAAAAGAAAGTGCTAATGAAGTGGACCTTCTTATTAACCACAATGATCAAAATGCTTGGAACGGTGCGTGCAGTCCCGGAATCCAAAATGATATGCACTCGCGTTTTCAAGGGCTCAATACGAAGGCAATGCCCAAATGCCATTTTTTTATTCCAGCTTTTCTTTATACCACCCAGGTTATTCAAATGCTTCGTCCTTCAGAATGCATAAATTCTTTTAATCTCTTTCATCTGGTTTCTTCCAATATCTTGATTCTCAAAACTATTAAAACCTTCGTTCTCCAAGTTCAGTAAAGCCTCTAGCCTGATCAAGTTCCTCTTTTCTTCTAATTATTCGGATTTGTTGCAGACATTCTAGACATCCGCCTACGGTTTACATAAATTTTCTAGACTTCACGGATTTATCATGGAGCGTCTGCCGGGAAAATAGAAACAAATTGGTTGAATTCCGAACTGTTCCCCGCAAAGTGTTGAGAAATGTCACGAAAAACGTCTCGAGTTTCGTCGGGATTTTTGATTAATATGTAACGCTTAAAAGATACTGTATCTTTGTCCAACAAATTATCTTAATATACAAAACGGGATATGAGAGCGAAATTATAAAAATGTCACGGAATGTCATGACAGTAGTTGCATTTGACACTATTTCGACACTAATGACGCTGAGAGGAGAGTTAGAAAATTAAACGAATTGTAACCGAAAAATATACTGAATTCTAAAATTTGATTTAGCTAATAGTGAGCTTCTTGGCTATGCGTCGTTAATCGCCTATGCTTATTAACGAGCCATGTCGTGTGGATTCCATTCCTTTCTTAGTGAAGAGGAAGCTTTTTGTAAAGCATACAATTCTTTACTGGTTCACTGAATCATGTTTGTTGTTTAATGCAAGCTGTCAAGTTTTCAGTCTGTGTGACATCGACAGTCAAACAGAGTTTTTGCAGAAATTCTCGCGAGAATTCACGTTGCGATTTCCTTCGAATATGTAGCAGTGATCAAAATAATTTCTGTAGGAGATCACAGCAATCCGCGATGCGTGATTGACGTGTTTTTGGTGAAGCAAAAAATTTTAGTCGCTGCCACTTACATTCGGATATTTTGGAAATCCGGAAATCCTGCCCAGAGAGGAAGAACATAAGTTTGTGACCCGCTATTTATGCAACCTCTGCCGCTATTATATCACCACCCATTGCTGAATACCTGGTGAACACAATCCAGAATGAAACATTGAAATGTACGAAGAACATTCTCTTAACGAAGCGAAATAGCGGTGCCTTGATTGTCTCGATTCGACGTAGTCCGTTGAATTCAAAATTCAAGATTGAAGAGCATTAAGTATCATTTAAATTTTATTTGAATTATTCATTTCATTATTTTATTTCATTCTTGTATTTTTGTGTACTTTAAATTTATCCTGATTTCTGGTGGTCATTTCTTTTTTTTTGTCTTTATTATCGAGACTTTCAGCCCGAGGCTGGCTCGTCTCGTGTGGTGGTCATTGATAGGGAGAAAATATTAATATTAATTAATCTTTAGATAAACTTAGAGTTGTATTCAATTCAGGAGAATCTTTCCTGGAATCTAATTTGAATACCTTAATAGAACGATTTCATTGTTTCAGCGGGAGCGCCCGGACATTTTTGTTCGTGAGTGACGACGTTCTATTCACCCAGTAATGTGTCTTCTGTTACTATTCCGAGTATTACCAAAGTTTGGGAGATGCGCTGCTGACAAAAGAGTCTGCGTTGGACAGAGTTGGACCTGGAAGGCATCTAAGGATGAATGATCAAGGCTTAGCAGTAAAACGTATTTTCCAAAACATGGGGCAAGCACTTTGCAGATCAGGTTGCTCAATTATCCAAACTGGCTAAAGGATTTTGGTAAGCTCATTCTGATTTGTATGTATTGTTAGTTTTGAAATGAACAACTATTGAAGTTGGGCTCTATCTCTATTATCAACGGTGTGCAAATCAATTAGTTTTGAATATCATAAATTACACTCGTACCACATTGACAATTTCATCTGGTATAGAATCTAACACCTATATTCCAACAGATTGCAAGGGTATTTTCAAAATAGAGGGAAATATTGACACAATATTTATTATAAAACATTTTCTGAGTTTTTGTGCAGTTTTGCCAGAGTTATTTGAACAATTTAAAATCGCAGTAGTTTCAGTTATAACATTAACCTGATATACGAAGTCGATTAATCAGGTATATCTGCTTTATACCCAGCATCTATATTATTTTTAGTATTTATATAATTGTTGACAAGTTACCATACGAACGAGACGAGCCAGCCCAGGGCTGAAAGTCTAGCTAATAATGACAAAAAAAAAGTTACCATACTAAAGTAATATTTCGATTGCTAACAATGTAGCTTGCTAATAATCATAACGACCATGAATGGCGTACTCGCTAAGCTTGTTATAAGTTTCTTGTGTATTATTTTACCTTTTGATGTTTAACTATGCCTTGCCGATGGGCACCGCGGTATTCATGAACTAATTAATTGCGATTTCAACCTCATTAAACAAAACTTTTTCGATAAATTAACCATAACAGCATAATTCGGTCTGATTTGGTTACATCAACTCAAACATTGTCAGTATCGCTGGTAACAAAACGCGCCGATCACTTTTTGAGCACCTTTAAAATCGTCGCCAATATATAATGTGATTATTGAAATCAAACAATTTTGTTCACAGTTGATCTGGCAGATCTTATAGCCATTTTTGCTGGCAACGATTTTGGCAACGATTTGCTTTGCGACGATTTCAAATCGTCGGGGCCGATAAGGTAGGAAATTGATAATATGACCATAATTAGTTGTATATGGGTGACAGAATCTTCTATACAGCATGTGCTGCTATGGAAAATCATTACCCTAAATGATTAATACTGCTTGTTATTTACCAGTTGACTTTATAAATTTTTTGGAGGTTTTTCCTGAGTATCCCTCGTTTGCACAAAATTTTTAGACTAGTGAACATTCTTCCTTCTTAGAAAAATATTAAATGTATTAGGTAATCGAAAAAAATCATATGGTCTTTGTCAGATTATACAAAAATAAAGTATGTTTTAAAAATAAGTTCAAATATTCAACGCATTCAACCATGTACAATTTTGTTGGTTTTGTCAAGAATATTAAGATAGTCTGAGTGTTGACTTCACAACTGTCTATTATTTGTCAGAATATACCTGGAACATCGCCACGTATAATCGCCATTGAAAACGTTTGGCCTGGAAGTGTTTGAAACCTATTTGTAATTGAGTTTTGTGGCTTATAAAATTTCCCCTTGATTATTTTTTCAATTTACGAGAAGTTTTGAAACGAAGACCAAACTTGTTCTTTTATATACATTTTTGTTAAAACGGTACTTCAGATGGTAAAGGTGTCTTGAGGACAATGATATATCCCAAAAAGTATATTTCTATGCAGGGTTCGTACTTTTCGTTTGATGAGACGAAATCATGCAATTTTCTGGTCGATGGAGAATGTTTCGTAGTTTGTGGTGAAAAACATCTTTGACTCATTCCCAATTCCCCGTATCCATCGAATCCTACTTTAGCAATATTTCACATCTTTTCTCTCTACCCAACTATGTGTATCGAAATTGAACAACAGTCGATCGCGTTTGAATCACAAACATGTGCTTCTGCCTGTCGTATTGAGGCGGGTTTGCTTCTGCTACGACAATAGAGGCTTGTTTGCAGCCGTTTGATCATTTATTCATCCACTTAGAATTCATTTGTTGATCAAAATCATTATCATATCAGGGGGGAAGGGGAATTTAATTTCTTTTTTCGTTTCAGAGAGCGAGCAAAGGCGCTTAAACCTAGGCTATTAGCCAGGGCAAGGCTAATACCTTCGCCCCATCCGAGGAAAATCATCGGCAAGGATAATGGAGTGACATAAATTTCTTAGCAAAGTCACTCCCAACGTATTTCCACAAATTTTCTATCATTTGCTTATAATGATACTCCTAAACCACATACCCTACCCACCATCCAATTCCTTGACATCTATGGGGGCGTCGGTGAGTCGCTGGCCTCTCGTTAAGTAGATGTCATATCATCATTTCCTTCCCTTTCCTAGTAACGGAGAAGATGGGCGTGGCCGGCAATGATAGCCTTCATGTTTTATCATTTTGGACCCCCAATTGGATTTCCATTGAATCCCAAATGGAAATCCATAAGCAATTGGGGTAAGAAAGGTAAAGAATATACATGACAACTATCAGTATGCAATCTACGAAATACTCCGTTACAACGCAACGCAACGCAACGCAACGCAACGCGACATCGACAGTCAAACAACCACTGGCGGAGTTGGGGCACGATGGGGCATGTGACCCACCAAATAGAATATTTTCCCTTCAATTGAAAATGACGGCTTTGGCAGGTTTTGTTCTATTATTGTCAGGGGGGTTTTTGTTGACCAAATGTTATGAATTTTTATAAATTATTTTTTAAATAGTTATTCTAAAAACCCACAAAAGAATCTCCTAACAAATACCAATTGGAATTTCGAGATTTTTACAGAAATTCCTTCTGAAATTTCTTTAGAAATTCTTTAATTTTTGTGTCTTTTTTTTTGTCTTTATTATCTAGACTTTTAGCCTAAGGTTGGCTCGTCTCGAATTTAAAAAAATACTTCAGGAACTCTAAAGGAATTCTTTCAAAAAATCAGAGCACAAATCCCTGTTTTGAATGTGGAATTAAGACTACATCGATTGGAAATTGAAGCAACGGGCAATACCAGCCAAAAAAATCCAAAAATATCGGGATAGCAGTCGATCATCATCATACTTCTTCCATTTTTTTTAAATTTACTTGGTCGGGGTTCTGTCAAAATACACCAAGCGCCAACAAAAAATCACCCATTTTTCTGCCCAAACTTTCGTTTAGCGGATTTAATTGATCCCAAATCGTATCGAATATCCCCCAACCTCATAACTGAGGATATACATCAAATATACGTATGAGTTGATATTATGATAATATATATTCTCGTGTTTCTTGTGCGAACAAAATATTACAAGTCAGTCAAAAAGCCACTTCATGAGTTACTTCGGAAATTTTTCAATCAATTTCTTAGAGCATTCATTCAGGTGATAGGGTAACCGTACCCTTAGTGGAGGTAGCACCAATAGTGGAGGTAGTGGGGTTTTAATGACATTTATCATATTTTTAGACTTTACGATGGTTTCAGTTGTTGCGTCGTGCTTTAAATATCCTTTTAAATGCAACTTACCTTAAGATTTCGCTTGAAAAACTATTGAAAACAATGATTTTCCTTAACAAAATTGACTCTCTTGCACCTATAGTGGTGCAACTGTACCAATAGTGGCGAGTCTCATAAGAAACCAATGGATAGCACCACTATAGGAACCAAAATTAATTTTTACCGCCACTAAAGGAACAGTGTACCCATAGTGGTGCAAGCAATATTTGGTAATTGTTGATGTTGAATGGCATCTATCTCATTTTGTTAGCAAATTTATTAGTTTATCTATTGACTAAGATAATAAAGCAGTAAATTTCCCATAATTATCAGTTTTTTTTTAATATTTTCTTTTGTGGATTAACTAAACTAATGGATTAACACTATTGGTACCGTTACCCTATTTCATCTAAAAGACCATTTCTGCCGTATTCTGAAAAAGAGACGTATGCGCCAAATTACAACATGCATGCTTTACATTTTTCTGTTAAAGAGCTCGATGAGTACGACACGTAAACACCATTTCAGATTACGGCAGATTTGGAAAATTCTCCAGACATGTTTACGTTAGTCGGTTAGTCGTCATCTAGAAATTCTTTCAAACATACCTTCAAAAGTAACTCCAGAATTCCTTCGAAACTTTCTTTTAGTATTTCCGAACGAATCTCTAAAGGAACTTTAATTTATCTGAAAATGACTGCTCAAATGGATCCAGAAATTAATTTGTAAATGGAAGCTATTCCTTCAATAATTCCTATAGGAAAACCTCAAAAAAAATCTTAAAAAAACTTTGTGTCTTCCGAATTTTCTTCGAAAATTCCTTCGGAAATTTATTCAGGAATTCCTTCGAAAATTTATGAACAAATTCTCCTAAGAACTTCTTTGGAAATATTTCAAGAAATTTGGTCGAAATTCACATAGAAAATTCTTCGAAAATACCTACCGAAACTGTTCCAGGAAAACTTTCCAAAATTTCTTCGGAAATTGCTTTAGGAACTCCTTCGAACTTTTTTGAGAAATTGAATCTGCACTTGTTTCAGGAAGAAAGAAAAAGATTCCTCCAGTAATTTATCAAGAAATTTCTTCGGAATCTCCAGGAAGACATTATTTGAATTTCTTCGAAATTTCTGTGAAACTTCATTCTGGAAATCTTTCGTTTTTTTGTATTCCTGCTGTCCGGTAATTTATTTTGAAATTCATTTAGACCTTCGGATATTCTTTTAAGGTCACTCCTGACAGAATCCAAGTTTCAAAGTGCTCACGTTTTCGTGGGCACACCACTCGATACGGAGGCGACGGACAACTGCCATTTTTGTTGATTCAGCTTTGCTGCGTTGCTTCCGTATCGAGTGGTGTGCCTTTGAAACTTGGATTCTGTCAGGAGTGTCCTTAAGAAATGTCAACAATCGCTTCAGAAATTCATCAAGGAATCATTCGGAAATTACTTTGAGAGTTTTAGGAGGTAAGCCAGGCTTCATAATAAAGATAATTATAATAATTTAATACTTTGAGAGAATTTTTATCTGAAATTTCTTCAGGAAATTCCATTGAAATTACCATTAGAAACTCTTCCGAAAATACCTTTTAGTATTTCCTATTTAATTCTTTAATAAATATCTACAAAAATTCTTCCTACAATATTTCTGGAATATTTTCGAAAGGAATTTCAAAAGAAATCTCTTATGCTATTTCTATATGGATTTCCTGGAGGAATTTCTTAGAAATTTCAGGAGAAATTCACAAATGCCTTTCCAGATATTTTTTTTTCATTGATTCCCTGGACGAATGTCAAAAAGTATTCCTAGGCATAGTTTTCCTGCAGTGTATTCCTGGAAGATCGTATCTTGAAGAAATTCCTAAATCAATTTCCGAAGAAATTCCTAGAGAAATTTACGAAGGATTTCTCCTAAAGGAATTTCTGTTGGTATTCCCAAAATAATTTTTTATCGTAATAAATGTTTTTCCGAAGAGATTTTCATATTCCAAATGAGTTTCTAAAAGAATGTCCAAAGAAATTTCTTAGAGATATGGTAAAGGAATCTTAGAAAAAAATTCGAAATTATCTTAGATTTCCTTCTTTGAATTTTCAAAGGAATGTCTTGAGAAATTTCCAAAGGAGTAGGTAATCTGTAAACTTCTGGTGAAACATTAAAGTTGATTATGGAAACCCATTTTCCTGGATCGACAAGTGGTTCGTTTGAAAGTCAAAGATGTTCAGCAAGAACAACAAAAATGTCTGATGATGCGAAAAATGTTGCACAAACCTTGGCTGACGATATCTTTACGAAAGTCAGGGTAGAGAATGCAGTGAGATCTTTTGAGCCTTATAAATCTGCCGGACCGGACGGAATAATTCCATAAATGCTTCAAAACGGAGAATCAGTACTGATTCCGCCGTTAATGGAGATTTTCAAGGCAAGTCTAAGACTCAATTATATTCCATCTTCATGGAAAGTAAAAGTTATTTTCATACCAAAAGTAGGAAAGCAAGATAAGACGCATACTAAATCATTCAGAACCATTAGTCTTTCATCAGTTCTGTTGAAAACTATGAAAAAGGTGTTGAGTGATTATATCAACTCAAATTACATTATTAAACATCCACTGTCTAAGTTCCAGTTTGCTTACCAGCCCGGTAAGTCAACAATTACGGCACTTCATACAGTGGTATCTAAGGTGGAAAAAGCGCTTTCGGTAAAAGAAATAGCACTTTGTTCTTTCTTGGACATTGAATGAGCTTTCGATAACGCTTCTTATTCGTCAATGGATCGTGCCATGAAGAAAAGAAACTTCGACACGAACATTATCAAATGGATTCACACCATGCTTGCAAAAAGAGAAATCTCTTCAGAGCTCGGAAGTTCGTCTCTTACAGCATGGGCAACAAAAGGTTGCCCTCAAGGAGGGGTCCTCTCACCACTAATGTGGTCCTTAGTTGTAGACGATCTTCTAGGAAGCTTAGAAGAAAAAGGTTTCGAGGTTGTAGGCTTTGCTGAAGATATTGTCATCATAGTGAGGGGGAAACTTGACAATATCATTTCTGAGAGAATGCAATGGGCTCTAAAATTTATTCATTTATGGTGTTTTCAGGAAAGCCTTAGTATTAATCCGTCAAAAATTGTAATTGGGCCATGTACTAGGAAAAGGAAACTTGATCTAAAAGCTCTTAATCTTGGAGGACTAGAAATTCAGCTTTGTGAACAGGTCAAATACCTGGGAGTCATTCTGGATTTCAAACTGAACTAGAATGCTCAAATTGAGTGTGCGATGGGAAAGGCAATCAGTGCTTTCTGGATATGCTCTAAAACATCTGGAAGAAAATGGGGCTTAAGACCAAAGCATGATTAATTGGTTCCATTATTCCCCTAAAACTGACATATGCTGCTCTTGTTTGGTGGCAAAAAACAAAAGAGACTAATGCACAGAAGAAGCTGACAAAATTGCAACGGTTAGTGTCCATTGCTATAACGGGAGCGATGCGTAGCACTCCTTCAAAATCGTTAGATGCAATTTTAAATCTGCTACCATGGTATGAATTCGTGCAGTTAGAAGCGGAAAAGAAAATGAAAAGGCAGGCGAGCTTGCAAAACGAGGTTCAAACACACAGTTTATTGGCCCAGAACCTTTCTGCGGTATATCATACTGTACTATAAAAATGGAATTGACATCCTGGGAAGCACAAAGGTTGGTGACCAACTGGTTGGTTGCCGAAAAGTGTGCTAATTCAAAGAGATTTATAATTCCCAATGTTAAAGTAACCGAAAAGCTCTTGGAGTTCAGCAAGAGAGCTCTTTGCACCTTTACTGGCCTAATAACCGGACACTGACCGAGCAGACATCACTTGAAAAATATTGGCCAGATTCAGAATGATATCTGTCGTTTCTGTAACATGGAACGTGAAACCTCGGAACATCTGCTTTGCAGTTGTGATGCATTGTACAAGGGTAGATCTAAATTTCTAAATAGTGGCTTTATGCAACCAGGAGATATTTGGACTGCAAATCCTGGAAAGGTAGTGGGTTTTATTAACTCAATTATACCGGACTGGGAAAAGACGCATCTTAGGTTGTTTACTTGACAAATGGTGATCAACCTACAAGATGCGAATACATAGTTAAGAGTAATCAGGGGTATACCACAAAAGTTCAACTCAATGGACGCAGTGGTTCTACGCCCCATTTAATAAAAAAAAGTAATCTGAAGTAATTTCCGATTTCCGAATTCTTAGAAACCAATGAAATTTTTGGAGAATGTTTACGATACGAACCAGCCACGGGCTGAAAATCTCGGTAATAAAGATAATAATAATAATGGGAAAGTCGGAAATTCCTTTTAAAATTCCGTTTAGAATTCGTTCGGAATTTTCTAAGGCGATTCCTGGACTTTTGTCCTAGAGTTGTGGGAAGCATAGTTGGACGAAATTTCGGAATAATTGCTAGATAAATTTCTGAGTCAATGGATTTCCGATTATATCCAAAGGAATTCCTGAAATAATTTTCTACAGAATGAGTCCTGTAGGAGTTTCTGGAATCATTCTTGAAATTTTCTGGAAAAATCGATGAGGTATTTTCTAAAGAATTATTTGAGACACTTACGAAAAAATTTCTCAAGCACTTCTAAGCACGAAAAGTTTTCTGGATGGTAGGGAAACCGGTTTTGACTTAGGAATTGACTCCCCCAAAATGTCGCGTTTACAGCCTATCCATTATCATACTTCTTCGGATATTCTCTGGTATTCCAAGCATTGGAAGTTTTTGGAATAATATTCCAAAGAAATCCTAGCCACCTTTTCAATATATTACTAAACAATTTATAGACGATAAAATTCTATTGAAATTTCATAATATTTGAAACTGCCTGACATTTTTTTCAATTAATTTATGGCTTGACTGTTTAACCCCTCCAATTACGATGTTCTGTGACTCGATATCGACTCGTGGTCGAAGGCAAATTATAAAAATATTTAATTTATTTCACCAATGATTTTATACTCCACAGTTCGAAATTTCCATGAGTCGATGGCCCCTTCAATATCAACTCATGGTGGTTTGACTATATAGTTCTTACTACTGACACCAAATTCTAAATGAGCCAACTACACCAAATATTGTGGTGCCCCACCATTTCCAGAACCTTGGCGTCACCAGTGCAAAAAAAAAAAAATTATCAAAACTATTTAATTGTAAATTGTAATAGCAAATAAAGCAAGAAGCAAATCAGGCCAAACGTTTCATTTAATGAAAAACTATTTTTATTTTTCAATAAAAAATTTAAGTTTGTTAAATAAAACACATTTGTACAGAAGTGTAATTTTTGTGAATGAATCTTAAACAATGGCTTAAAATCACCATGTCATCATTACGTGGATCAATCATGCTTTTTAATAATATTATCTATTGGAGACGCTCATATATCAGTTTATCGTCACTCTGCTGTGTCACTGTACGAATAGGAGCAATTGAATCGACCACTTGTCTCGCCCTTATGCATAGAAGCCGCTACAGTAGTAGAAGTGCCACAAACTGGAGTACCCCTTGATGCGTGAAGGTATGGAGAGATTTTCGAATCACTGCTCTCCCCCATAAGAGGCAAACGGCGTGCATGCTTATCATGCTGATGTTTGTATTTGTCGCAGTGGTGAGTTTACGGCTTGAAAACATCCGAAAGTGACTGATCACAGTATCGTTTGAATAAAATAATATGTTGTAAATTTGTCAATTTTTTATGCCTTGTTCAATAAACAGAATATTAAAAAGTTGGGACATTCTGAAATATCAAACTATTTTTTAATAATAAATTAAAGGAATTTCATTTGTCTAGATTCCAGGAATTTCATTGATCTAGATTTGTCTGGGGGCCCTCCTTAGCCGTGCGGTAATACGCGCGGCTACAAAGCAAGACCATGCTGAGCGTGGCTGGGTTCGATTCCCGGTGCCGGTCTAGGCAATTTTCGGATTGGAAATTGTCTCGACTTCCCTGGGCATAAAAGTATCATCGTGCTAGCCTCATGATATACGAATGCAAAAATGGTAACCTGGCTTAGAAACCTCGCAGTTAATAACTGTGGAAGTGCTTAATGAACACTAAGCTGCGAGGCGGCTCTGTCCCAGTGTGGGGATGTAATGCCAATAAGAAGAAGAAGAAGAAGAAGATTTGTCTAGAAGACTTTTATTTTAATACTAATTGTAATAACTACTCGATGTATTTCCAAAGCATAGATAAATCATATTGCGATGTCCTAAGACGAGTTTATACCATCCCATTGAATTCCACCACTTAATTGTATCTTGACAGATACGTATTTCGACCTCAACAGTAAGGCCGTCTTCAGTGTCTCGTACTTGACTCGACTTAGTCGACTTAGTCGAGTCGAGTCAAGTACGAGACACTGAAGACGGCCTTACTGTTGAGGTCGAAATACGTATCTGTCAAGATACAATTAAGTGGTGGAATTCAATGGGATGGTATAAACTCGTCTTAGGACAAGTGAAGACATTCCACTAAAAAGCTCAAAATAATTTTTTTATCATATTGCGATGATTAGAGATGTATTCACAATGTAACTATTTGGAATTTGGTATAAGTCTTGAAGTAAGTAAGTAATTTTCATATATCCAAACTGCTCTAGTGCGATGAACAAAAATGTCCTGAAGAGTTGAGATCGAAATATCAAAAATAAATAGAGTTACCGCTTTTAGACTTCATCTCATAGCTCCTATGTTCATCTCATGAAAAACCAAGCAATAAAAAGGAATTTGATTTGTTTCTCATTTTTGTGATTCTTTCTGCAGTGAGCACGTATGTTAGCAAAAAGTAGCGACGAAATAGTTGTTGAATTTCTCTGTTTTGCGATGAGATGAATATATGTGCAATGAGATGGAAAACGGAACAGTTCCCCTCAGTCACTTCATTCGAACCATACATCCATACAAAACATGAACCATCATTATACACCCATCTACAGATTGGAACTGCTTGCTGTCACTCGACTGTTTATGTCACATTCTATACACAACTAATGGACGTAAAAAATGTGAACTATGCACAAAGCGCAGTCTGTCGAACTGCTGACGACATAGTAGCGCGTAAAACGAAGCGGAACGCATCAAGCCACATACATCATTACTCCCCATCGAGCAAAGTTTTATTAGAGAAGCTCCTAACATTTTGATCCATATGTGATGAAATTTCCGACAGTTTTGGGTGACCCATCAGGTCTATTATTGGATCAGTTTCGATCCTGAAAAAGCTACAGTTGAACGATATATGTAGGTACAGATCGTTTTGTTTTTATTTTCTTCTAAAGTTTCGAAATTGGAACACCCTACGTGCCATTCATTCAGCTTCCTTTCGTCGTCGTTTCATCGTTTCATCGGAAGGTTGAGTGTTAGTAGCTTACTGCGGCTTGCTATTACCATCCGAGCACTAAATCAGTTCGCGGCAGTCAGCAATTCGATTAGTGGTAGTAATGTACGTTTCCAGTTGATTGAGTTGTGATGACAAAATCAAATTAAATCGTTTGCTGCCACCGTGTTGGGGTTTATTACGATTAATGGGAGAAAATACGCCGCTGGGCAGAGTTTTGTTTGATGTGATTTCGGAGTTGTACAAAAAAAAAGGCGAATTATTCACGGTGCGAGATGTGCAACATGAATTGCTTGCTTCACGGTTCGATTAGATGTGGATATTAGTTTGTTTAGTTTTTAATTTCCTTAATTTTGTGGATTTACGACGGCTTAAACTAACACCTCTCAATTGTTGGATAATCAATTGCTGCGAAATAGCCACCAGATTGAAATTGAATGGAAATTTGATTTCACATAGGTATTTACACTAGGGCAGGTGTTCGTTACCATTCCCTATGAATCATGTGTTAAATTGACGGCTTCGACTGTGATAAATGTAGATATTATGGTAAAGATAGAGCCGTAGGGAAAATCAAACAATCGATGATTAATGGGCTTTTGAGATTTGAACACCTTTAAGGGCTACTCCAATCGTCCCATTCAATCTATTTTTCCTTCAATTCATTCGACACGATATTTTCAGTCAATTTATTGTTTGTCGCTTATTATTTATAAGTTTATATTGAGCACATTCAGTTTGTTTAATTTCATTTGTTTCTTTGATTTCAGATCTTGACCTTCCCGCATTCCAAGACAACGAGTTATACGTGAAAGAAGCTCGTGATATGGTCACAATTATCCAGCACATGATATCATTAGGTAAGTTACAACGTCCGAATTGCTGCGATAATCGTTAAGATAAGTGATAACATCGTCTATAAAGTACCAAATTGTTCTACATGGGGGAGCGTTTAATGTTTTCATTTGTGTACAAGACAAGAAAATTAATCCCATTGACTACCCGAGCAAAGCTTGAGAGCAAATCGATAACTAACTTTGTTGTTGTGAAATCGCCTAATTTTGATAACTCAGGTTGATATCCTTTTGGTCGTTTTAACGGTTAAAAGATCAAAATGTACAGCAGAAAAATCTTACTGTGACATCAAATCGAAAACTATTCCTGCTGTCGATGAGAGCAAATCGAAAACTAATTTTGATATTGGTTCCGATAACAAAATAAGTACACAGTTTGATGTCAGATCATACAATTTAGAAATCAACAGCAAAATGGGATCAAAATATGTAATCAGTCATGATGATTCATATTTGAAAACAAATTGTGATTTCGATTTGATATCAATATCAAAATATGTTTTCTATATGCTCTCATTATGTTTTCAGACTTTGCTCGGGTAATAAAGTGCAAACCTTCGAATGCTATGCATAGGGTAACGGGATGCAATGATAGGCCTAGATGCAACGTTGGCTCATCACGCAAATTAATCAATAATTCAACAATAATACATTGTTTTGTAGAGAGAACTTTATCAATGCTTCTTTGAGAAAGTGTATCAAGCTGACTTTATTTATATTACGCAAAAATCATGCACTTTTACAGCTGATAATCGCAATAAACCTGCGTGAAAAATTGCTTTGACTCGGTTTGTTAGCAACCACTTAAGTAGGCAGGCAGTGCAATAGATTTTTCTTTCGCCCAATTAAGTAGTTTTTGGAATGGACTTATTTATTTTCGCACATTAGATGAACGGATAACAATCACACTATTTTAGCATTCATATTAAATTCACTATTTTCATTAGTTTAGTGACACAATTATCCAAAAATTTATTGAACAACATTAGAACACTCGTTGCCAAAATACGGCTGACGATTTTCACTTGAAGCAGCACATTATAATTGCCTGTAATTGCGGTGTAATTCGTAGATTGGACACAAGTGATACTCATGTTTTACTTTTGAGATCCTTATTTAGAAGAAGAAGGGTAGTGGTCCTTGATTCCAGTCTTAAACAAAAAAAAAAACAAAAGCATGAGGATTATTTCTCCTGGCCACGCCCATCTTCACCGTAACTAGGGAGAGAAAGGAAGTTATGATGTGGTACTTACTTAACGAGAGGCCACCGACTTAGCGACACCCTCGTAAGTACCACGGAGTTGGATAACGTACAGGTGTCTACCCAGTGTTACGGGTCCGAGCCGAGATTAGGAAAATTGGCCGAACATAAAGTCCATTTTGCACGAAACTTTTGATGGATTAAATAATAGATTGTGAACAATTATTGTTGTTTTTGACTACTTAGCGTAATAACCAAAAGTAAGAAAGCCGTTTGGTGCCATAATTTCGTTTAGATCTTCAATATATGACTATTTAAAACGATAAATGTGCTCAGCCACAACATAATAGGCTAAGGTTTGAGCTATATACCCTATTTGAAACGTGACAATTGGAAAATAGTATAATGCACCAATTTAGTTTAATTTTTTTTTTTGGTTAACATAAATGATTTATTCTAAAAAAAAGTTAAAAGAGGTAACCTTTCTGCTTAACATTGTTTTAATTTTGTTATAATGAATATGGGCTCTGTTAAATAAGAACTAGAACAGTTTATCCTTTATTGTTGCTCAGTGTATTTAATGAAATCAAGTAAAACATAAGTAAAACAAGTAAGGAAGTGGAAATAGGCGTATCTGTCAAGTCAACATTATATTTCGAATCATGAGGTTGACTCTAATAGATTCGACACCATTTTATCAAATTAAACAAGAAACACTTCAAACATGTTGCACCAAATATTCTTAAATTGCTGTGTAATGCGATTGAAAACCAAAAAAAAATGCTGATTGGATCTCGGCTCCAAGTAGTGACCATTGTGTGTTTCATTGTGAATCTTACATATTGCTTATCGTCCTATACCAAAAAAGGAATGATTAAAAGAAATGGTCATACATTTGCCTTAAAATAAGACTATTTTCAATTGAATTCCACCACTTTGTTACTTTACCATATCTATTGGATTGCAATAATCCGTTTTGGTGTGATAAATATCGGATCATAAATATTGATCAGAAATAGGTAAAAAATTATAAGGTTTGTAATTTTCTCAAGTATGTAGGTAAATTAAAAAAAAATATCCCAATATTTTTATTCAACAATACAATCGATGAAAAATGAATGCACTCGCAGAACGCTCCCCTAGACACGTGACAAATCTATTGTTTATTATTTGTATTTTGCAACTACTGTTGACCTCGGTTTCACTAATTTTTACAACGTTTTACTTTGCTCATTTCAGGTCATAAATTCGAAGCGAACGAAGTAGTGAATTTAAGTTTAGAACCTGGAATATGGTGAGTATCGTTTCCTTTCCTTTTACACTCAATCGACTGCAGAAACCATCAAAAGTACATTCACACTGTGACCGTTTGCTGCCACTGCTGGTCGTATATTTCCAGTAGCGCTCGCAACCCTTTGTCTGTCATTTGAGCTAAAGTGGCTGTGTGAATGTTTCTATCTTTACAAGACTTCTGTTTGACGGGAATCGATCATAATCAAGATCATTGAACGTATCGTAGTGTAATATTTTGATTGATATTGATGGGACATTTTTCCAATTTTCCTGAGGGTTTCGGATTCCTAAATCTTCCTTCATCGTGTGCAATTACATTTCTTTCCAAGAAATCACAATCCTATCCTATATCCGGATCCTTAATACAGACCTGAAACTAAAGGTGTGGATTTTGCGCAATCATGATTTATAGTCCCAATTTTTGTGGACATCCTCAATGAAATACCGACGC
Source organism: Armigeres subalbatus (assembly GCF_024139115.2). Lineage (NCBI taxonomy): Eukaryota > Metazoa > Arthropoda > Insecta > Diptera > Culicidae > Armigeres > Armigeres subalbatus. The sequence continues at coordinate 331,666 of NW_026942190.1, forward strand.
GAATCTCCTGAACTTTAAATCACTAAGTTTGTTACTTTTTTGTTGTCATGCAAACCATTGTTTAGGAGGGATATGAACATTATTTTCGTTCTTAAATGATATTGAGTATCTATAAATGGATTAAAAATCTACAAATAGTATAGCTAAGCTATTGTAAAAACATGGAAACATGACATCGTGAAAAAAAATTGTCTCCTGATACAAGTGGGATCGAAACAGAATATGACCAATATGGCAGTAAAATCGTTTTCTCAGCAATCGATAGCTAATAAACTTGCATGCGATTTAGCAAAGAATGCAAATGCGCATCATTTCACCCATTCGTCAGTAATTTATAGCGCTCAAGAAGCCGTTAAAAATCAATTCGACACTGATGTTTATGAGGTCGAAAGTCGCGAACGTTTTTTTTACGCCAAACGGGTTTTAACTCGCGCCTGATTTGAATCGATGAGTTTTAAGATTTTGTGTTTTTTATCGATTACTTTTTTTTCTCCTTCTTTTTCTTATTGGCATTACATCTTCCACTGGGACATTGGCGCCTCCCAGTTTAGTGTTCATTAGGCATTTCCACAGTTATTACTTGCGAGGTTTCAAAGCCAAGTTGTTATTTTTGCATTCGTATATCATGAGGCTAATACGATGATACTTTTATGCCCAGGGATGTCGCGAAAATTTCCAACCCGAAAACCGGACCGGGAATCGAGCCCAGCCACCTTCAGCATGGTCGTGCATCCTTTTGATTCGATATTTAGTGGTATCGATACTTTTATACGATTCTACTTTGAAGTAAAATCTCCATTATCTTCTATCGTTTCGCTTTATACTAGTCTACGGCACAGAATTATTCCTATCATCGGGTTACGTTATTCTCAAACTATCATATTTGTGCATAACGTTTTATACAACTCGTAGTTTCATCACAATATCGTATTTTCGACAAGAGACAGCTTTCAGAGCACTAGAAATGTTAATGGGCTATTGAGAAGCAATGCTTCCACCAACATAGGTCTTGTGCGCATCACATACCACGGTCCATCCAAATATAATGCACTTCCCACAGATTTGAAATCAATAACAAATAACATAATTTTTAAAAACACTTCTAGCAATTGCTAGTTTTTCCCTGCATCTTATGTTAATTGTAGTTTAATAGTATAATTAAAGAAAGCCACATCGTTAAATATCACTTTGTTGTAATATAATTTTTGATTTTGTTCCGGGAATTCCTTCAAAAGAGCTAAGTTCCACTGGGATTCACGTTAATTCATGATAGTAGTTTCTACCCCGCGTTTTAATTTGTTTGTTAATAAGTGTCCATTACCAAGGGGCTCAGAATGTGAGCTCTCTGGTATGGGGATCAGAGGAGGGTATTTATATAAAAAATAGTAATCAACCATAATTCATGTTGGATAGAACACTGAATCTCGCACTAAATAGTCCTTCTATTACTATTTGTCCGTCGATACTTTTATTCGCTCAACTCGAGCATGTGAAAAGATGCTAATCTATATTTACGTAAAAAACCTTTTAAATAGCAAAAGATTGTTACTTTGGCTTAGTTTTATAAAGTTGTAACTGCACTGATCGATTTCTCTTCATATATTTAAGGTGACCAGACGTCCCGCGTTTCGCGGGACAGTCCCGCATTTTCACCATTTGTCCCGCGCTGAAAATAGTCCCGCGAAATGTCCCACGTTTCACTTATTTCAAGATAATGTCCCGCGAAAAAAGAAATACTTAATAAATAGCAGTAATTTAGTAAACGTTCTTCAAGAACCTTTAAGATTTTGAATTTCTTATATTGATTAATGGTTTTCGATTTTCGTCACATACAAAGCATCTCTCCGGAGGCTTGATGAATGGTCTTTCATGGTGAGTTTCACCCAATGCCACGGCCACACTTGCATGTGGTGTAAACCTCTTTTCTGCGTCCAAATTATATTTTTTACATCTCAAATAAAATTATCATCAGTAACAAACAGAGTAAGGAAGAGCTAAACAAATTTGTTTGGAGATGAGTGTTCGACTGTAATATCCTGTAATTATGTTGGTATATTCGGCTTTGCAGTGATCGTTTTGACCGAGTTCTTCGACTGCAAAGCCGAATATACCAACGTAATTACAATTTTATTTAAGATGTAAGAAATATTATTTGGACGCAGAACGTCATTTGTATCTTCCCGTCTCCCACAAAATTATAACTGTGGTAGTGCAACGCCGAGCGGCAGCACAAGCACTCACTCAAAACACGTGTTTGTTGGTTTCCAATTTTATTTCGTCCAAAAATATGACGAGTTTGGGGAATTTTGGCAAGCCTGCTTTGGTGTATTTTAGGAATCCTAGTCAAATCCTCATGGACACGAGAACGAGGAAAGATTCAATTGCATACATACTAAAAGAGCTATAATAAGTGAAATGGAAGGTTTGAACGTGCTATTGAGGAATATTTTACTCAATCTGCAACAATAACAATGCTTTAAAGGTAAGAACTGAAATCATTTCAAAATTCACAGAAATAATAAATTTTCGCGATTTTTCGGCTATACGGTCTGCTTTATTAGAACATATTTTAAAATTTTGTCCAACGTTTCGACATCGGGTTCGATGTCTTCTTCAGGGAAAAAATGGTTTGCTCTTTGTAACGGACCGCCTATCATACTTAACAAAAAGCTATCATTTTTTTCTCCTGGAAGAAGACATCGAACCCGATGACGAAACGCTGGACAAAATTTTAAAATATGTTCTAATAAATCAGACTTCATAGCCGAAAAATCTCGAAAATCAACACTACAGTAGAAGTCAACAACTATAAATAAAAAAAAACTAACAATGATCCTTTGGCCCAGATTCTGACAGTTCTCAATGCTCGATTGGCTCAAAATCTCTGAATGTAGGATCCCTAACTCAACAATTTCAACTTATAACGTGTTCGTATGTTGTTATTATTTCAGTAAAAACTTCACTTGAAATCTGAGCAAGTTCGACAAATTTTAAGTAGCTAGTATCTTTTTTTGCTTCAAGCTTATGGAAAAATTTCGTCTGTCGTCTGTCAGTTTGCGGGGAATAATTAAAAAACCTGAGTAAGATGTAGGCATTTTAAGCAAATTTGAGCGCTCTGCCTAATTGCATAAAACGAATAATACGATCACTTTGAATGTTAGCTAAAAGAATCATGCAACCAATACAAATAAGTTTAACCATCAGGAACTCGCACCGTTGTAAAAAGTTGAACAAATTCATTCACAACAGAGGTGGAATTGTGTGAATGATTCAGGGCCAAGCGAGTCCCAGTAGGGTTTATCAAATTTTAAAGTTTTGACTTAAGCACATTTTTGAATAAAAACAAGGATTTAACAAATTTTGTCCCGCGCTGGCACAAAATATATCTGGTCACATTACATATATTCTTTTCGTTAATCACTCAATTGGATTAAAAGATATGTACATCCGTGGTTGTTGCTTCTGGTGCAAGATGCAACCATCTTTTATAACCTAAAACCATAAAATCAATCAACGGCATTAATCGAGATATCTGACCATAATTATGTATCTAGTTTAAGGAAATTTTAACCGTTCAGCAAGCGCGCGATCCTGGAACGATACAACAGCACGCGTGCTCGAGTGTTAAACCGACATTGAGTTAAGGATCGGTCATATCCACTTTCCTCCATTTTAAGTGAATCAAACAAATTTCATGATATTAAACGAATTTCGCTTTTGTAAATTTCATCTATAATTTACTGCAAATAGCGAAAATGAGTGTTGCGAGGAGAGAATAAAACTTAGATATATGTATTGGAATAGATTGAATGTATCTGAGGGAAAACGAGACTAGAATGTAAGGGACCTTTTTGAAATATTTGGCTCTACGACCTCCAGGCTCTACGACCTCCGGTGAGAGTGATGACCCATTCTCAACTCCCCGACCCATTGTCACCCCCTTTTTTTTGTGTCATCATTAAAGTTATTTTTCAACATATGAAGAGTTCATCACTAGATTGTCACCCTCGATGGCGGTACTTGATAGTATTCATTGGATTTGAATGCTAAATTACAAAAGATTATTATGAAAAATATGAAAGTTTCTATTCAAGATTATAAGGTCTAATAAATTTTGAATAGGGTACTCAGTTGATTCAACTACTTCAATTCGATACTTACTTGGTATCGAATCAAAAGTATCGAGTATTTACTCGTATTTACTTGTATCGATTCATCCCTAGCTACATATTGTATGTGCTTGTTCCATGAAGGGAAGGGTCTAAGTGAAGCCCCAAGTATTGAAGGAAAAATGACTTATCAACGACAAAATAAATGAATTTTAATTGAATTTATGAGTACTAATTAGGTGGCTCAAAAACACTTTTTCAAATTTTTTGACGGGCCGCACTCTTATTCGGTTCTATTTGATGCCCTAATGTTCTGGACAAAATTTCAGCCAAATCGGTCAACGTTTGGGCGGTGCTAAACTCGTTGGAAGTTTATATGGAAAAATGTATGCAGAAACATCCAAAAACAGTGATTTACAGTTGGACGGCACAATTTACGATCAAGAACCATGATACTCATTCAGTTCTTGTAGAATTAAATACAAAATGTTATGCTGAAAACCGCGAGAAGATTAGAGTTTATAAGGCAAAGATATTAGCATTTTACTGGATTGTTGTAGGGGTGAATTTATTTCTTTTCAAAGGTAAAAGAAACGAAATTTGCTCAAACCCCACTCCAGAGAAATGCTAATAACTTAGCCGGGCAAACTTTAATCTTCTCGCGGTTTTCTGCATAACATTATGTATTAAATTCTTAAAGATCTGAATGAGTATCATAGTTCTTTATCGTGAGTTGTGCTGTCCAACTGCAATTGACTATTTTTGGATGGTTCTGCATACATTTTTGCATATAAACTTCCAACGAGTTTAGCACCGCCCAAACGTTGACCGAATTGGCTGAAATTTTGTCCAGAGCATCAAGGCATCAAATAGAACCGAATAAGAGGGCGGCCCATCAAAAAAATTGAAAAAAGTTTCTCCCATACTAATTTGAGCCACCCTAGCACTCATATTATACGAGTAGGTATCGATACATTCGATTCGATATTTAGTGGTATCGATACTTTTATACGATTCTACTTTGAAGTAAAATTATCGAATACCTTAGTGGTATCGTATCATCCCTAATTGAGCGGCATTGGTCGCTCCCAGCCCAGTGGATTCTATCTCGGTCACTGTCGTTTTTGTTTTCAAATTTTGTCAATTTGCTTATGATGTTTGAAAATAAAATTTTATTACATCAATTGATGGACTTTTTTCCAAATGGGGTAATAGATTTTGACCTTATCCAAGTAACCTATAGGAGCTGTGGACAGGTTTTGGTCATCCCGCGTGGACAATTGCTCATACAAATTTTGAAAATTTGTATGAACCATGGACATTGGCCATACCCCCCTTCCCCTAAAATTGTCCACGTGGTATATGGACCGCCATAGCATTATTACGCCAAACCGCCATATACACGCAAAAAAAAGCGTTCTCGAATTCGTGAACCAGCAAAAATACACCGTGATTTAATTCATGGATTCGGGAACACCAGTCACGTTTTCCTGAACGTTCCAGAAAACGTGACTGTGTTCCCGAATCCGATGAAAAAACACCGTGAACTTGTTAGCTCACGAATTCATGATCTTTTTTTTGCGTGTAGGCGCAATTGGCTTTGGGACAGTTAGTTATGTGACATTTCGTCGAATAACGTTTAGTCGAATGGACGTTTAGTCGAATGGAAATGTAGCCGAAAGAACATTTAGTCGAATGTTGAAAGTGAATTTCATCATAATAGGTTGCTAATAGGTAAGTTAGTAAAATGAATATACAGTGGATTTTTGATTAAATTTGGTTAAATAATCCCCAAGATACATGGATGAGCTGATTAGAGAAAATCAGTGGACGTGAGTTTAATCAGTAGCGAAAAAAAAACGAAAACGGAAGGACTTTTGGAGACCCTGATAGACTATAGAAAAAATGAATACCCACAGAAAAGGCAAAATATTAGGTACCGATGGGAAAAAATCCACTATTCTATTATTTTTATGGCACAAGCTAAATAACCGATTATATCAATATTATTTGGCCAATTATTGACATTAGGCGAATGAAATTAGGTCAAATGACATTTCGGTGGAAAGTCGTTTAGTCGAAGGGACATTTGGTCGAATGGACATTTAATCGAAAGTAAAGTGCAGCATAGATTTTCTTATTCTTTTTATACTCTTTCTTGCACTTTATACTCATACAATAAATTAGTTCATTAGTTATGGGCCTTCCTTAGCCGTGCGGTAAGATGCACAGCTACAAAGCAAGACCATGCTGAAGGTGGCTTGGTTCGATTCCCAGTCCAGTTTTGGAAATTTTCTCGACATCCCCGAGCATAAAAGTATCATCGTGTTAGTCTCATGATATAGAAATGCAAAAAAGGTAACTTGGCTTAAAAACCTCGCAGTTAATAACTGTGGAAGTGCTTAATGAAAACTAAGCTGCGAGGCGGCAATATCACAATGGGGGATGTAATGCCACTATGAAGAAGAAATTAGTTCATTATGATATTTACTTCCAATCATTACTTGTTAATTGTTGTTCGAAAACCTAATTTCCGTCAAATGACCATATGACCTAACGTATATTCGACATAATGTCTTTTCAACCAAGTGTAATGCGACGAAACATAATTTGACTCAATGTCTTTTGGCCAGTTCGAGGTAATGTTCTTTTGACCAAATATCATTCGACCAAATGTACTAAAAGCTTCTTTTGACTAAATGTCCATTTGACGTAGTTTACTTGCGACCAAATGTCATTCAACTAAATGTGATTCGAAGAAATGTCATTCGACGAATGGTACAGATTCGGACCTATATAAGGCTATATAAAAACTTCCCAAAAAACATTGGAGACGGGTAAGGCGGTTATACAGCCAAAAATAATCTTATTCAACTAAAAATACTAGCTTTTTCTGCTTAAATTGTTTGTTGGGTTATAGGCATTAAAGTAGCACTATATGGCCAATTTGGCGAAATATACGGCTTATTGGTTACTTGGGTGGGCTTTTGGAAAGTGATTGTAAAATCTCACGGAGACCCAAACCCTACACACTTAAAATAAATCGCCGACTTCGGTAAAATTTTACCGAAATCTCAACCGCTGAACTGTTCGGTAAATTATTTTACTGATTTTCGGTGATTTTGACAGTTGAGAAATGGAAAAAATTACAAAAAATCTGTAAATTAATTTACCGAACAGTTCAGCGGTTGAGATTTCGGTAAAATTTACCGAATACTGTAAAATGAGCTAAGTGTGTACCAAGGATTGTTTTCTTTATTCAGGACAACAAATGTGTACAACAGAAAAAAAGATTCCGTTCTACAGTATCCCCCGCTAATCCGGCGACTCGTTAGTCCAGATCTCGGTAATTCGGATTTTTCCGGATTAAATATTCTAAAAACACTCGTTTAAAAATATTATGCTGTTAGTTTTTAAATTCCTACAGTGAGTTTGTTCTGGTTTGCTAATATGGGTTTGATTAACGAGAGAAATCTCAGTAGTCCGGCCTTAGATTTGTCAGATCAGCTTGTGCACACTGTATTTGGTAGCAACGTTACTAGGGGAACGGTTCTGCACTTCATCCCATAGCTCCTATTTCCATCCCATCAAAAACAAAGCAATGAAAAGGAATTTGGTTTGATTCTTATTTTTGTGATTTTTTTCACCAGTGAGCACGCGTGCCAGCAAAAAGAAGCGACGAGATTAGTGCTGTATTCCTTTGTTTTGCGATGAGATGAATATATGTTCAGTGAGATGGAAAACGGAACAGTTCCGTAGTTAGTAGTTTCAAAGTTCAAGGTCAATCTTAAAATTAGTATTTTTTGGAATTATAATACAACAACATCCGCCATTATGCTTTTTTGTCTACATGCATACATGTCCCATGAAGGTTACTGTAACCTATATTTGACCAGATTAAGTCGCAATCCAGTTGCTGCAACAATTTTTGTCTAACTTGTACTGCTCGGGTAAACAGCATTTAATCATGGACGGATATATTCCCGATGAAATCAAACTTCTTGAGCACATGAGACTATTCCGATCCACAGTTGCACAATACTGAACGTTCTACCATCGTAGAAGAAAAAATCATGCGGATGTTCCATTCCGCTGAATGGCTGGTCTTTCCAGTCTGTAATAACACAATTATTTTTGTGGGCGTCTCAATACGCAGAATTGTGATTATTCGGATCAAAATTACACCATTCTTCTTGCGGGCGTCTCTTCAATGCAGATGAAGAATTTGCGGGCGTCCCACCTCGCGAAATTTTGATCATTCTGATCCATAATAACACTGTTCTTCTTGCGAGCGTCCCACAAAAAGATCCACATCATGTATGATGCCTGCTTTGATCTGTCATGTGACTTAGGAACAGAGGCATGTTAGGCTTGTTCATGTTGAAGGCCTCTCCAATGCCACACAGCGATATAGCAAGGTTTTTGCATTCTTTTTAAAAAAGTTAAAAGACATTATCAGCATTGAATTCCATCCAATTTATGAAGAGCGCTGTTTGGAATAGCTCCGAGAATTCAGACTAATGCGCTCCAGGAGTTCGGACGTGAATCCATCAAGTTGAAGTTTAGTTAAAATCCATACCGAAATTCAGATAAATTATTTCTGAAGCCAATCGAAATCATTTGATAAACTTAAACAATTATCGTTCCGGAGTTCAAAAGATTTTTCCCGGATGTTTGCTTTGCTACAATTCAGAGGACTTTCTCCCAAAATATTTCCAAGAAATTTAAAAAAAAAAATTCTCCTTGGAAGTAATTGATATCCCAAATAGACAAACGAATTCTATTTAAAAATTCTAAACAATTTCTTCTAGGAATCAGAACCAAATTTACCAAGTAATTCACACGAGATCCATCCAAAAATACTGCTAAATCCCTATAAAAAATTCAAATGAATTCGTCTCGAAATATTGTAAAAAAATCATCTGGAAAACGAGGATTTCGTTTCAAAATGTTCAAGTAATTGAGAAATAATCCTCGTCTGAATCTTAAAATCTACTACATACGCCAAAGAGTCAATTTAATTTTGGTTCGAATTTCGTTTGTTAATAACACAGCTCAACAAAATTTTGTCCCTAACACCAAATAATGTGTCCCGAGTAGATTTTTGCTCGCTGAATCCGAATCTGACATCAGATTTGCTCTAACTGGTTTTGAGCATTTTGGAGCAGCCATCGTTAACCCTATAAATAGAATTACTAGTTAATCAAGGTCCAAAATGGATCACAAACATCTAATCTTTCAAAATCTGGTGCATTTTGAACAAGTTAAACATAATAAGTGTGATTTATCTACAATTTTAGTAAGTGAATATTATTTAAAAATATGTTTTATGCAAGCCACCTCCGAAGACTTGTATACAAGCCTGATTATTATCTGTGAACGGTTTTGATAGGAAAGTAACAAGAATTAAATATAATAATTTGTCCAAGCAAAAATATAATATGTTTTTATTGAAGTAAGTTCTATTGAATGTAAATATGATATTGTATTCCCCCTGGCGCGATGAATTTTCAAGAATTGCTCAAGTGATATGGTGAACTTACTGTGAATTGAAGCTCCTTTATTATGTTCATTCGAATAAAGCAAGTACGAAAACTGTACGCAGTTCTATATATTTTGATTATTCCGGCTATTTATGATAATTCCAATATTCCTATGATAGAAATGTGGGCGGCAAACTATCAATTAGCAAAATCAATCAACGAAGCGATAAGTTGCATTCGATCGTTCTTGTGTATGATTGCATACAAGCTGAAGTGACGTTGACGGCTACGCAACAGAAACCGGAAAATGCTGCGTGGATGTTGCAATAATCCCAATTTAATTTCTGTTATCTATGGTCAGTTTATAACAGTGAAACGGGAAAAAGTTCACTAGTATTATCAAGCTTTGTTATGTGTTGAAACGCAAAATTATGCGCCAGAAAAACTTGGGCTCCGCTCCACTTGTGTACTGTTCAACATGTTACAGTTACCGGAGCATATCCGTCAATTCTGCACTCTAATATTTCTCTAATTTAACAAAACAACGGCATGAATGAGAAAATTTACGATGAAGTTACAAAATGGAACAAAAATATTTTAAGCGCTTTTTAGTGGAATGTATTAGCTAAGACGAGTTAAGCACTCTCCATTTAATTTCACCAATTATTTCGATATCTTTGCAGATACGTATTTCGACCACAACTGTGTGGCCGAAATACGTATCTGCTAAGATATCGAAATAATTGACGGCATTAAATGGAGAGTGCTTAACTCGTCTTAGACAGTTACAAAATGTTTAAAGTTCAACTTATTTTCCGAGTGCTGGAATGTATTTTATTAGTCAAGTGGCTTGAATGCTCTGGTAGGTGATCTAGTAGAGGATTTGAATTTATTCTTCATGAGATGAGCCAGCCGCGGGCTGAAAATCTCAAAAATAAAGATAAAAAAAAATATTATTCAAATTGCAATCCGATCTGTTTCCTTGTTGTTTAAAAGGAAGGAACATTCTGGATCATCATGTTCGCACTATATTCTAGCACAACATAATTGCAACATGATAACAGATTACGTGTGGTTATTGGAAGTTGATCGATCGAAAAAAAAAAAAACAACCAGAAATTCAGCAGAATAACATTTTAGGAGGAGGAGAAATGTTGAGCATTAAATGAAAAACAAAATGGATATTTTATCAAAAGTCGAATGAAACATATATTTACAAACTGACTAGTATCTCTATACTTCATTCAACATTTGCATATACCAGTTCTTATGGCCGCATGTTGTTGAATTTTCGGTGGTTTCAAACTGGTGGTGATGGCGTTTGCATACAAGTTTTTGAAACGGAATTGCATAGAAATTTTTAAATTAAATTCACTGAACTTAAATTCAAGGAAAACTGAATAGAAAACAATTAACGTGCAAATCTGACGGAAATTCATTAGATCAGATGTGCTCATACCGTTTCGGGTAACGATTGACCTAAAACTATGTTTATATACTTCATGAAAGTCCTTCGAAAAAATGCCAATTTCTTCAAATTAGTGGTATTAATTTGGCGATGTCTCAAAATTTGGACGTGTTAGAGCATATCTGAGGACAGATTCAGATTCAGCGTGCCAAAATCTAATTAGGACACTTCAATTAGTTTTGAGGACCCGCAAAAGGTTAATTTTTGTTCACCTGTGTAATGTTTCTCCACAAAATGCATTGTTTTCGGAATATAAATATTATTCCCAACACCCAATTTTCTAAGACGAAATATGTCTGGCCACGTCTTCCCGTAAAACCATGTGTCCCGTGTATTGATCAATACAATATAAGTATATTTGTGGTCCTTTGGGACCTTACTTGTAGGCGTGTTTTCCCCGGTCCGGTCTAGGTATTTTTGCTGCAAGGCGGCAATGTTCCAGTAAGGGATGTAATGTCAATAATGGTGTTAAAGTTGTCGTTTTGGCGTTGGTGGATGTCATACGTGAGGAAATAGGTTGCTAAATAGAAAATTAGATTAAAAATCGTGATTTTTATTTTGAAAGTCATATAAATTGAATTATTTTTTGATGAAATTCTATCCAAAGTTCCATGACTGGCTAAGCTTTTCTGAAATTCCTTATTACAGTTTTCTTTTGAATCCCAAATATTCGTCACTTATGTTGAGTTTACTAATCTAATGGCATTCTCTCAATCTATCAAAAATTTAATATTATCTTCGCAATCTTAAGGATTAGGAATTATTGATATTTTAATATTGTTTAAAAAATCTCCTAAGATTTCTTAAAATTCTTCGAATCTCTGTCAGAAATATCTAAATCCACTGTAATTACTTTCACACAAAGTGGGAAATGTACATTTCAACATCATCGAACAGACAATGGGTTAAACCATAAGTGCAACATATGTGGAAAACATAAAACGAACGATATGGGAAATTACGACTGCCCGCTCGGTAACGACCGACCTATCCGCCAACACTTCGTGACACTTGACGGTTGAGGGTTATAAGTGAAACCAGATTTTCCCCCTGACCCGCGTGCGCACGAAGTTTTCCCATTTGTGCGGTGGCGAGACGATTATGTGTTGAAGCTCATTTGCTTGAATCGATTTCATTCGGGTCTGAGTCCAAATGATTCGAAATCTTTGTTATTATCATTTAGTATACAATACGATGATGGAGAAGCTGATGATGATTGTCTGTCGGTTGCTTGTGATTAGCCACGTTCTTGCACCGCCGTTTGAGATTAGGTTCCACTTTCGAACTCTATATCCTCTGAAGTACATGAGATTGTATTTGCGTTCTGAAGTGGATGGATTATTACACTTGTGAGTGGTGGGTCAGACGAAATATTAGTGTTATAGGTTGGAACTGGAAATTCAATTACTTGTTCCACGTTACAGCATTATGAAGATTAATTTCAAAGGTTGATTTGCTTCACGCCGCATTCACGCTATTAGAGAAGATATGTTTTGGACTCGAAGCCACTTCAAACGCGAACTGCCTGTGTATATGACGGTGTTATACAAATAGCTCAGTAGAGAGTCTTAGTTCGAACAATTTGTCGGTGCCTTCAAATGGAACATGATCGGTGCCGGTTGACGATGATGATGGCATCTGTGAGTTATCAGCAGTTTCATATAAAACTGAGTAGCAAGTAATGAGCACCACTAAAGCCACCGAACCATTGACAACGATTGAACGAAAGCGCCGCAGACCGATAAATGGGCTTTAAACGCTTTGGGCGCGTTGCATGCTGGTGCGATAGGCATCGCTTTCCCGATTGGCACTTTTGATTTTTGCATAAATGATCTCCGAGTAAATAGCAATATTTATCAAGCATGTAAACTCTTATTCGCCGTGAGAGTTTTTTTTTTATAGTTATAAGAAAAATCAATATAACACACTCAAGATTTATGACGGTGTATCTGCTTTGCGCAGCTCGAATTCATGGTTTGCAGTGGTTCAATATTGATCCAGCACATTTACGAACCGCGCTCGCCTGTTGACTGATTGCAGCGATGCAACACTACCGCGTCCCTGATGCAGTTTAATGCAACCCACCCCGTACCTAGCGGACGAGTGTCAAGGCACTATAAAATCACAGAAATTTCATAACAACACCGCATCGTTCGCTGGTGGTTATGGCTGTTGTGGGGTGGATCTCAAGTTCACTTCCGGAGACCTCGCTTTTCTTTATTCGCAAACACGCACGTTTATAATTTTGCGGTAATTATGCATCTCGGTATCCAAGGTTCAATGTGCATAAAGCTGTGGATTGTCTCCATTTATGATCAAATTGCGTTACGGAGATGCGTATAGATGATGCTCAAACGCATTCAAATAGAGCAGCGCTTGCATCATCAATCGTCGGTTCAATAATTATCAAGTTGTATCTTTCATTGAAATCATGGATATGAGATGGTTTTGAATTGAAATGCTCTGTTAGGATTGCCCTGGAAGAATTGTAAAATATTTTTAGAGATGTTCTTTAGTTGTTTATTAGGCTTTTCCAAAGTTATATTTTGCAAGGAGTATACTTTTGTGTAAGTCGTCAAAATGTTCAACTCAAAAGTTTCCTTGCTTTGTAACGACACCTCTTACCGCCAAACTAAAAAACGCCCCTGAAATAATATTACAACCAAAACAATAATTGGAAAAAAAATCGCCCAAACCTTCAGTTTCCCCATGCGCAGTTATAATAAATGTGTACATCATAATTATCACGCTCAATTTGAACCGAAATAAAAGCGGCAGCGGCGGATATCGCAATAATTCGGTTCTCTCCAACTGGAATAATTCGTTAGCGAAAGTGTTTCGAAATAACAACTTCCCTAAATGAACCATTTCCTATGTGGTTCCTATCGGAGCCGCCCGCAATAACCGGAACGAGTTCGAGCTCGGGCAACTAACTGCCGCCAAAGGGCACCTCTCGCTGCCAATTAGTCACAGAAGTTGCATTGAACTGCTGTGCCCGTGCTCTATGTCAAAAGCTTACAGGTTATGGTGAAAGGCCAATCTCAATATCGCTCAGTTTGTTGGTTGGTTTGAGTAACTTCTGTTCTGTGCATGTTACCGATCTGATTTTTCTATGACCGGGTGCTGCTGAATCATGACGACAGGTGAACGCGGTGAATGTGTAACTGATTCATCGTGTTAACTTCCGTACAGTACAGTACAGTATCTATATTGCTTCTATTTTTGTCGCAATCCATGAAGAGTTTTGAATTTGTTCTGTGGAATTATTCAGTCTATACTGTAGAAATGTCATACCTAAAATACAACTAAGCGGTACATCCATTTCCCTCAAATCATTCCAAAGGTTGCAAGATTCATTTCTAAAGAGTGGATCTCTTTACTCTGGGTTTCTGTATCGGTGTATGAGATGGTTCCTAATTTTGAAATATTTGCGAATCTATATACCCAAAAATGAATTTCTGTCTGTCTGAATCTTATAGACTCGAAAACTACTGAACCGATCGGCGTAAAAATTTGTATGCAGAGGTTTTTGGGGCTGGGGAAGGTTCTTTAGATGGTTCGAGACCCCTCCCCGCTTTGGAAAGGGGAGCTCCCATACAAATTAAACTGAAATTTCTGCATAACTCGAGATCTAATCAGAAAACAATTAAATTTTAGGCGAAACGAAGTTCGTCGGGTCTGCTAGTGAAACATAAAACAAATGATTTTTCGATGGTGTTATTAGCTGGAATAGGAGATACACTTTTTGGGATTCTAGCTGATCCAAGCTTTTTTCGCTATTTTTGTATACTATTGGAATTATCGATTTTTTCCCTTCTTGATTGCAGAACGTATTCTATGTACATATTAGGATTTCAAAAAAAAAATATGAGTATCACTAGTGTCCAATGTATATATAGACCGTAACAATACTAAAGCTATGCAATTAAGATTGGTCCAACGTAACATCAGGTCTGATTTGATTTGCCCTGAGGTGGTTATATCAATTATGCTCCCTCTATCTAAGCTACTGATTTCATTATTAAATACAGTTACAACAAAAAAACTCTAGTCCCTATCCCTTTCTCACCAAATGACTTGAAGAACTGGAATCGTTACAACAAATTACAACTCATTTTGACATTATCGTAATTCATTCCTTGTCGAGCTACCGTGCGAGACAGTCTTTGCTTCTCAGTCCCAGATCATGAGAAAGTGTCAAGATATTCAGTTTATTCACGATTGGACGCGAACTAAACTTTTGCTTGTTAATCACCTGCACAACGCAGAACAAAATATTTATTTCGATGATCGCGCGATTGTTCCGCGTGCTGGACGAAACACGATTTGACGTGAACTAAACTTTTGCTTGCGAATTAGTTTACTCACCTGCACAATGCAGAACAGAATATTTATTTCGATGATCGCGCGATTGTTCCGCGCAGGCATTCCAAATGTACCGCATCATTACAGCCCACCAATGATTGTCGCCTTTGTTCAACCATGACAGCCGTGCTATCAGTTCATATGCGACAGTCGCATACACGCAATCATTCGAGAGGTAACGCTGCTCTCGGGTGACGTTGTAAGACAGTTTCATTCATTTGCTTTCGGGTCGTTCGTTATTCCCGACAGCAGCGTCTGTTCGTTCGGCACATTTTCCGTGCTTTTAACATGCGTTTCGTTTGCTACTACGGATGTTAACTACCGTAGTAAAGAGGTAACTGTTGCCTCGCTGACTGCTCGTTCATTGCGAATCCATCCGTGGCCGATGCAGTAGTGCTGATATGTATGGATAATTCCCAGTTATAAGGTACTAGGTACTCCATCGTACCGTACTGCGGTTGCGTAGACCGAAAGATGCGAGTCATTATTTGTTCGCGGGTTAAATAATTTTAAAAAATTAAGTTGTTTATATTAATACAGAAAAAAGTAATTAGCATCTTCGAGCTTAATTAGTTCGCAATTCGATTCTGAAACAGAGTATCAATTAAGTATTCGTTAAATATTGGCTTGCACTTGAATCACTTTCATGCTATTTGTTTCCTGAGGAGTGTCTCAAAATTGTTTATGGAAAGCATGGCTATAAAAGTATTTACACTAAAGAGTTCGAATTAATTGATCAATTCACCTTTCGAACATGTATTGAATATTTTAACATATTATTTCAGTACTTAGAATAAATAATTATTTTAAGCTTAGTACTTATATACAAAATTGAGTTTGCATTTCCTTTGTAGCCGTACAGCTAACGACAGGTTTATCCGATACGCCAGAATTTTCCATTGCTCGACTGGACTTGGGGTGGGAAATGTCAAACAATTTAAGGTCGCAATAAAATTTGATTAGCGAACGGGCTAGTTAGGGCTAGGATACATCCGCTAAAA
This sequence comes from Armigeres subalbatus, assembly GCF_024139115.2. Lineage (NCBI taxonomy): Eukaryota > Metazoa > Arthropoda > Insecta > Diptera > Culicidae > Armigeres > Armigeres subalbatus. The sequence goes on from NW_026942190.1 coordinate 348,092, forward strand.
AAACTAACACAGATTCATTCGTGTAGAAAAAGGTGTAACTAAATCTTCAATTGGCTTTATCTCTGTGATTTTTTAATCGATTATCTCAGTTTTCCATCAATCTCTTAGTCGTCGCTTCTGGTTTCTTGACATTATGTTTTAAAGTTAAAATTTTCGCCAGAGCTGCGAGATAGAAGAGACGAATAAAATAAACAGATTATCCCACCTAATGGTGGTGATGCCTTCCTCGTTCATTATAATATGTAACGAGAAAAGATCATTAGGGAGGTCTGATGGCTTAGAGCTGAAAATGTATATACGTTGTTCCGGACACATGTTCGTGATTGTAAAATAGACTTCTAAAAAATTTGATAATTTTCAATTCTTCCTCTATAAACATCCAAAATTCCAGCGGCAGTCAAAACTTGGACATGTCAGAAATCGTGTCATTACTGTTCCTTGTACATATTTGTTTGTGGAATGAAACTATGACAATAACGTTGATTAAAATCGAATGTAACATTTTATTAAGTTAAATTTTGCAAAAAATAATCCATCAAAGGCCTGAATGCGTTTTTTTGATAATTACAAATAGAAGTAAGAAAAAATGAAAAATTTAAGTTAATATATAATTTTCTAAATTCATATTATTATTTATTTATTCAGACTAAGGCCGAAGTGGCCTGTGCGGTATATAAGAGTCTTCTCCATTCGGCTCGGTCCATGGCTACACGTCGCCAACCACGCAGTCTACGGAGGGTCCGCAAGTCATCTTCCACCTGATCGATCCACCTTGCCCGCTGCGCACCTCGCCTTCTTGTTCCCGTCGGATCGTTGTCGAGAACCATTTTCACCGGGTTACTGTCCGACATTCTGGCTACGTGCCCGGCCCATCGCAGTCGTCCGATTTTCGCGGTGTGAACGATGGATGGTTCTCCCAACAGCTGATGCAATTCGTGGTTCATTCGCCTCCTCCACGTACCGTCCGCCATCTGCACCCCACCATAGATGGTACGCAGCACTTTCCTTTCGAAAACTCCAAGTGCGCGTTGGTCCTCCACGAGCATCGTCCAGGTCTCGTGTCCGTAGAGGACTACCGGTCTAATTAGCGTTTTGTAGATTGTCAGTTTGGTACGGCGGCGAACTCTATTCGATCGGAGCGTCTTGCGGAGTCCAAAGTACGTACGATTTCCAGCCACTATGCGTCTCCGAATTTCTCTGCTGGTGTCATTTTCGGCAGTCACCAGTGAGCCCAAGTACACAAATTCTTCTACCACCTCGATTTCGTCACCACTAAATTCATATATAATTTCCAAAATCTATTCAAAATCCACAGTACTTTCAAAATATAGAGAATGCATATAACACTATTTTGAGTGCCTATTCAGTTGCATAGTTGATTATTTATGGCAAGTTACGAGCTTAAAGCTCTGAATAGGCTTTCATTACATTTTAGAAAACCAAGTTTAGCCTATGCAATCAGCATCAAACAAGTCACTGTTGGAATAATATTTCAAGGTATTAAGCTTTTAACAACTGTAATTCAACAAGAGTAATTTATAACATTTTTGTAAAAATTTAAGATTATTTACGCATTTTTTGAGTAAAAACTAAATTTTGTCCATAACTTCGGAGCCCATAGTTCGATCTGGACAATTTTCAATAGGAATGAGTGAAACTTGTTGCGAGCAAATCGGTGAACGATAAGGGCCAAAAAAATGAGTAATATTTCATTAGGTGATTTTTCTGTAAATAAAATGTATTTTGGCCATAACTTCCGAGGTCATAGTGTGAACTGACTAATTTTAAATAGGAAACAATGGGACAGGATTCTGTGTTGAATGCATTTTGTCGCGAGCAAATCTGTTGGAGATAAGTGGCAAAAAAATGAGTGACACTTTTTTAATTCATTTTTCTGTAACATATAGACGAATCAAAGTAAAAATAAGAAGAAGACACACGACGGTGTTAACTTTGACAGATCCTACAGCTCAGCATAGGGAGATCATTTTAAAATGCTTATAATAAATTCTAGACAAAATTTAATTAAAAAATGATTGATGTATGATACGGAAAAAGTTTAATTAAATAGACAAAATTTAATTAAAATCTAATTGATGTATGATACAGAAAAAGATTATAAAATTTTGTGAATCGGGTCGAAAACGTGGTAAAATCGAGGTTGACAAAATCGGAGAATGACAAAATCGGGTCAATACTGTATATGTTCGCATTCGGTGCTAGTTATTGTCATTGGTTCGAAGTAACTTCGAACTTCGTAGAGTCAGGACCTGCTGAATAACCTCCGGGATGGAGCCATTAATCAAAAAAATAACAAGTTGTGCAACCTCATCTGAGTGAATGTATGCATTCCAAGTAGCTTTAGTTGTTTCCATGGAACTAGGAACTATGTATGAACTCGATACAGTTATGATTTGCAGATTAACCCCGAACGGGAGGCTGTTGGTACATGTTTGCATTCCAAATAGTTCAAGTTGTTGTCATTAGCTCTAGGCAGTTATTGACAAGGTATGCAACCTCATTTTGATATATTCGCATTCCAAGTAGTTCTTGTTGTCATGGGTTCCAGGTAGTATACAAACTTCATTCATATCACGTACGAAACTGTTTATTCCTTGGAAATGCAAAATGTGAATAAATTGGAACGAGATAACTTGACGCCAAAAACGTAAGGAAAAAACGGGCTAATATAGCGAAGATCATGTACCGTGTTATTATAGTTATTCGTGTAAGCCTAGAAGCCTTACTTCATAAATTTCTAGGATGGCCATTAGCATATGCCATGAACGCATTTTATTCTATGGACCACAAAGGACAAGTACCAAATTTAAAACAGGTTGATATATCTCTGGTTTAGCATGTAGATCCTAACGTCTTACTTCCGGGTTTTCTTGGATGACCATAAAAATTTGAAATAACGCATTCTATTCTACGTACCATGAAGGGCATGTTTAACTTTTCAAACAGGCCAAAAGATCTCTAGTTAAGCGTGCAGGCCTTTTCCAGGGTTTTCTTGGATGACCATCAATCTATGGACGCTTTTTATTCTATATACCACAAAAAACATTTACCGTTTTTTAAACAAGCCAAAAGATCTCTGATTATGCGTGTAGATCTAAAAGGCCTTCTCCATGATTTACCACAAAGGGCATATGCCTCTTTTGAAACAATTCGAAAGATCTCTGGATACGCGTGTAGATCTTAAGAACTTTTTCGGAGTTTTCTTGGATGAGCATGAATTCATGCAATGGACGCATTCTATTCTATATACCACAAAGGGGTTGTACCACTTTTGAAACAAGCCGAAAGGTCTTTGGTTCCGTGTGTAGATCTTAAAACATATTTCAGAGTTTTCTTAGATGACCATGAACCTATGCAATGGATGCATTTTATTCTATATACCACAAAGGGCTTGTACCACCTTCAAAACAAGCTGAAATATCTCTGCCCAAGTAACGCTCTTGAAGGCCATTATTTACTCTACAAGATTGCCTTAAAACCATTATAAAACCAACATGTTACTGGGGTGATTACGTATGTAGATCTAAAAGCATATTCCAGAGTTTTCTTGGATGACCGTGAACCTATGCAATAGACGCATTCTATTCTTCGTACCACAAAGGGCTTGTACCACTTTTTGAGCAATCTGAAAGATCTCTGGTAATGCGTGTAGATCTAAAGACTTATTCCCGAGTTTTCTTGGATGACCATGAGCCTATGCAATGGCCGAATTCTATTCTATGTACCACAAAGGAGTTGTACCACTGTTGAAACAAGTCGGAAGATCTCTGGAGGAGGTTCTCGAAAAACTTTAAAGCATTGAAAATGATGATGAACGTCTTACTGTGCGTCATCAAGGATCTTTACCACTTATGACTTCTTGATTTCTTGGCGTACCAAGAACATCTTAAGGCCTCAGCACTAAAACAATGGGACGACCATGATAACGAAATAATTTAGACGACCCTAATACCGAAATAGGTAAAAGACACATCTGAAGACTAAAGGCTACCCCAAACCAAAGCGATTTCATCGCCGCGACGGCGACAACTAGTCGCCGCGATTCCATCGTTGGGTCGCTGCAAGCAATGTTCTATATACGCTTCCATACCAACGGCGATAGAATCGCTGTCGCCAAGCGATAGAATCGCGTCGCGACTGTCGCGTCGCGTGTGTTTGGGGGAACCTTAAAACTGCGTTAAATATCAAACGTTGCTCACCTAAAAGATTGCAAGCATTTTTTACGCTCCAAATTCCAAATAGCGCTCCCTCCTTTTACGCTCAAAATTCCAAATAACGCTCATTCTTTTTACGCCCTAAAATAGAAATAACGCTCCCTCTTTTTACGTGTCTTTCTCTTATTGTGTCTTTCTTCACATCATAATGCTTTACGGCAAAATAACGGGAATTTAAAAAAAAAACTATACAAGAAACTCTAAAAGAAATTGCTATGGAAAGCAACAGAAAATTTGTTTCCGTACGTTTTTTTGGCAATTCTTTTAGAAATTTTACAGGAAAGATCTTATCAAATTCTATAAGGAAATTTATGGAAAATCAAATGAGATTATTTTTTCAAAAACAGTTTAGTTAGTAATATTATACCATTCAAAAACGTCCTTCCCCCTACCAATGATACAATTCCAAAAAGCTCAAAAGGGACGCATCCTATGGAGAGAAGGGAAATCAATTCAGAAAGCCATTTCTATCTAGAATCGATGTTACATAATCGTGAAACGGTTTACAATAGTTAAAAATTTATCATTTATACAAGGTAAAAACTGAGTTTGCGTAGTAATTCAATAGTTATTTAGTAGCATTCCAAATTTGTCTTTCACTTCTATATGTAACTCGGAAGCATAACATTCAATACTTTTTATCGGACAAAACATGAACATATAGGGAGAGATCCCTCAGCGCACGCCGGGCACCTCCTAATACCGGACACTTCTTAAAACGATACTTGCTGAAGTCCCTCCAGTACAAAAGGAGGCTATTAAAAAGTCTTTTACCTTTATGGAATATCGGATCCACATGTTATAAACTTTGGTCAAAATTTGCGATTGAGAATGAATGCTCACAATTTTGGTGTTTCACCTGATTTTAGAAGGTTTGAATCAATAATATTAAAATTGATTGAACGCATTATGATTATGTGGAGATGGTAAAAATGAACCATATTTTCACTAACTTTGCTGGATATATCGTTAAATTGTAATGTAAAATCAATTTCGGAATCTAGCCGCTGTTTCCCACATCCGGACAGCACGAGCACGCGCGCTGTTGTATTTTGTACAACACTAACCAGAAAACATCGCTCGCGGTGCACAGCACGAGCGAGCCTGCATGAGCGTTCCAGGACCGCACGCGTGCTGAACGGTTAATGTGAGCAAATAGCCATTTTTACAGCTGTTTTGTAAAATCTATTTAACTGTTTCTTCTGGTATCAGAAAACCACAGAAATAAGCAGAAACAAAAATTGAAGATGATGAAAAGTAGGATGTAACAAATTTAGCTGGAGAGTCAAAAAAGGTCTACTAGCACACATTAAGTAGGCACCCCATGACAGCCGCGCGCAAACTGTTTTATTGACAGTTCATACGAAAAAACCGAAGAATCTCTTCGAGTAATGCCGGCTGTCTTCATGACGACGAATGAGCGTCAAAGCACACAAGACAACATTTTCAATGAACAGCCCATCCGACTCACTACATCCACGGCGCTGCAATGTCGAACTAGCTGATGTGATGCCGAAAGTTTGGCAACAGCGTGCATCGTGCATGCGTGCATGTCGTCGCTGCGACACTTCGGGTTGAATGAGAAGCATGAAGCGATTGATATCACGCAAAGCGACAGTAGGTACTCTTCCGAAATGACTGCAGCGGCAGGGCTGTACATTTGGAAAGCCTGGTTCCGCGTGCTGGACAAAACACAATCGGACGCGAACTAAACTTCTGCTTGCTAATTAATCTACTCACCTGCACAAGCAGAACAAAATATTTATTTTGATGATCGCGTGACTATTCTGCGTGCTGGACGAAACACAATAGGATACGAACTAGACTTCTACTTGCTAATTAATTGACTTAACTGCACAAAACAGAACAAAACTTTTACTTTGATAATCGCGTGATTGTTCTGCGTGCTGAACGAAACATGATCGGACGCGAACTCTGAATATCATTCAGACACTAAAGCTATTTACGTCTGTTACGACTATTGACATGGTTGGCTCACCGGAGGTATCCAATCAAACATTTAAATTTTTCCATCTCCTTGATAACCTTGACAAATCAATTTTCATAAGAGGTATTTGCTCATATAGCTTCGTTGCTAGGATATATCCTATAGGATGTGCCAAGTAGTCAGTAAAAATCGTACCGATTTGCTGTCACAATCTTATCGGTTGCTGATTGGTTGAAAATGACAATCGATTACTTTGATTGGTGGCGACGCCAATCGTAGGACAGTATGTTGTTAGTTTGGCCGTGTTGCTGGTTTGCAAAGTTGATATTAAGCAAAATACGTAAATGTTTGAGTGCCAGTTTTTGGTAAAAAATATATTTATGTTGAACTGCAAACGCCATATTAATTATTCTTAAGGGTTGTAAAGGTTTCAAACTGTTGATTTTAAGCATTACGATTCGCCTTTCTGTCATTTTCGATCTCAAAGTCATATTTACATGAGCGAAAACTTCTCTCTGTTAGTCTTTCGCTTCTCTTAAATAAATAATGTATGGAACGGAAAGAAAACCATTAAGTTTTGATACATGATATATGGAAGATTTTGTACCAAATTACTTTGGCTGCACTGGTGACCACCTCGTCAGAGCAACCGACTAAAAAACAACAAGGCAGTCTCAATTGAGTTGTCACATCGTATCCTAGCTTCGTTGTAAGACTGATTGAAGGGTCGATAATTTTCATCTATTCTTATTTACCTTTTCATGGGTCACTATGTTTTTTTTATTAATTTTTTAATCAAATTTCATATATATGTCCATTTTTGTAAAATCATCAATGCCAATAAATGGTGTATTGTATAACAACATAGTTCATAATCTGATTTCAACAGTGTATGTATCACTACATTACTCCCCACTTTTAATCTTTTTTTTTAACAAATATCTAAACAATGCTTCTTGAATGTCTCCTGATGATGTTTTTCACTTCTCGACAAAGTTTTGAAGAGACAAGTTGTTAACTGATCAACCTACTTATTGCTTTTTAATTATGCCTTTTAATTTATGGTTAAAGCACCATCGAACATTATAATTATTTTATTCAATATTACCTACAGGAATAAAAAACTAAACCTTCTAGTTCTTTGGTAACAAAGATGTATATTTGAATAGATTCAATTATCTTCCTGACTTTAAAAAGATACTGGCTATTTTACGCAAAACAGAATTACATAGTATTAAATATTATGTGCAATAAATTATTTGATTATTATATTGTAAATCTCATTTCCAGTTCTGCTAATTGATTATTTTTCACTTATTGCTCACATACAATTTTACAAAAGTTCGTTAAATTCATTATGAACGTAAACTAATCATAAACATTATTTCTGGATTAATAACTGATGCAAGCTTTTTCAGAATAAAAAATCGACGAAGCGTAAAATAATAACATCATTTTATTTTTATTTTCGTAGTATTTTTAAAATTAATTTTCATTACAAGGTCTTTGTTAGAACCCTATATGAAAAAATATACATATTTTTGGATAAATTTCGCTGGAGAAATAATAATTTTGAATGCTTTGTTAAGGTTGCTGCACATAAAGGTTATCTAATTTTACTTAATTTTGATTGGCCTGACAGTAAGCAAATTCGATAGTCGACATTAAAAAAAGTTTGTTTTCATCATCATCTCAAAGCGTTTGACAGTTGCGAAGCTCAAAAACGGGGTGAGTAGGAGTATCACAGAAACCTAAACAATTGTGAATAGAGCGAGATTACGAAGGTGGTCACAGACAGAGGGGAACATCACATGCAAAAAACAAGGTTTCGGCCGTTTCAAGAACGTTTTTGCCTTCTGTTGCAACACTGAATTACAAACAAATGCATTCAGTTTTGCGGGATTTGTATTAAGACTTTTTCTATGTCAATTTATGTGTTTTGAGAAGCAATTTCTGGAAAAAAAAGTATGAGGCGCCTCTGAACTTTGGCAGTAAGTCATCAACTGTAGTGAGTGATAGTGAATCGATTCGATGAAATTATTGGACCTGTCGAGAGTGTCTCCCGTAGGGCCGAAGACTATTCCGCTTGAAATCCTGTGCATCAGCCAAGCTACCAACACTGGCAAGACGAAGCTTTCACTTCGTGAACCCTCCAGTATCGAATAGTTATCTAGCACAAGCACACCCGTCGCTGGATACACTGGTACAAACGAACCTGTATGAACCTGATCATCCCCAACGTACCAAAATCATAACAAACCGATAGCTCAGCCTGTGCGTTCTGTCGGCAATGAAAAGATTTGTATCCTCAACCGATGCCAGTGACTTCTTTGATACTTTCCGAATTCAGTGGAAAGCTGGAAGATTTGCGTTCCTTTATATTCGGTGTTCAACAGCTCCTCTCGAATGCGCGGATTTTCAAACGAAGAGAACATGTTGCGTCTCGTAAATGCCTAAAAAGAAGAGCGCTAGATGCTGTCAGATGCCGTCTGATTTATCCGTCCAATGTCGCGAGGGTACTGTCCATGTTGAAGATGCTAAAAGTGGGGACACTAGCATCACCGAATATCGATCGTCTCGAGATGATTGTGAACTTCGCGCTCACTGTGGAACACCAGGATGCGACAATTCAAGCTTGCGGATTAAATTATTTTGTCTACAACGTTTCGCTGTGCTGCGAGTTGGTCAACAGCCTGCCGTCAGCCTCAAAGCTTGACAAGGCTGAATAGTCCAGGAGCACACCTGATTCCGAACCTGTTAGATTTCAGTGTTTGGATGTGTTCAACAGTAGCGGATGCTAGGGGATGCCCTATATGTAAACGTGATTTCCAGAACGTCGTGAAATGCAAACGAAACTATTCTCCGGGGTGAGTCTACAGATTTCCTGGAAAAGAAATCAGTCAAGGAAGTATCAGATATCTGCTTTACAGACCGTGCAGATTTTGCAGGTACTTTTGCAAATATTTAAGTATGTCGATATCGCAGAAAAATATCATATACCAGCATCCCTTTGGACTACCGACAGAATCACACGAGGATGCTTGTCCATGGATTTGGATTCTTATTGGTTTTGACAACCTCAACCTGGGCCAACCGCTGAAAAGTCAAGATGGACAGCCACATGAGCTGATAGTCGTAAAAACACGGCTTGGTTGGCCAGTCTACGGAAGTTGTGCACCGACGAAACGAATACACATTCTTAGAATGTCCATTCCCTCCAAGTATGTCAGTGCAATCAATACGCGGGGAAGACTTTCATGAAGCAGTGCAGAGCATCCACTGGTATGGTATTTGCCAATGTTGCCGGTAGTTAACCTAAACAAACCAGGCTCGTTCTGGGAAGCTGTGCCCCCTGCCCATGACATTTCTCTGAATACCGTTTTGCTCATGGGTCCGGATCTGATTACTTCATTACTGACAGCGCTGATACAGTTCCGAGAGAAAAATATATCTCCTGACCTGATCCAAATACGAGATGCTGACAAACACTGTCATCGTTCTCATTTCTGGAAAGATACCGTATTGGACCGTATCGGACAGGTGAAGACCTTCGTAGCCTGATGCTCACCAAGTATGACAAAGTACGTGAAAAATATGCATGCAAGTAAGTTTTAGTAGAACGACCCAGCCGCTGTTGAAGAAATAGTCATTATGTCGATGATATGCGTTTAAGCGTAGTGCATGAGCTATCCAACTAACAAGAGACGTGATAAACCTTCAACTCTCGCGTTAGGTTGTATGAACTGGAGTGATACGATAAGCCTGCGCTTGCGGGAGTAATGCCGCTGACAGTTCGTTTCGCGAAGTTATCGCTCCGGTTCCTTAACCGTTGTGAGGATGTCAACCCATTGACCATTGAAAACTTCGAGAAGCTGCTCGAACGAAGCTCTCAAATTCGTTTCATTAGTATTCAGCGCTGGTACATGACGATGGAAGACATCTGACATCTTCTTAGTACGTTTGTACCTGTGGGTTCGATTTCCTTCATATGGGAATCATACGTCCATTATTTGCTAGCAAATACGGACACGCCAGAGATGCGAGGAGCCTTTCCATAGATGGGTCAACAACTTATGATTCCTCTGGTCTCGGTGTTTTCGACCTTTATTTTAGCGCCTCTTTAAACCAAAGAGTCTAGTTTTGTGTATACTGCTGAACTAGTAGCTGCACACTATTCGCTTGAGCAAATTGCATCCCTAACACCACTTCAGTTCCCTTACTAACACCCTTTCAGAATCTTGTTATATAAGAATCACGAAAACTGTATTGAAAAACATGATTTCGGCTCCGTAACGCTCCGTAAGCGAATAAACCTTCTGGATAGACGGAAATAAAAAAAAAAAACAATGTAGCTAATCTTTATTTTGCTAAGCAAAATCGTTGGATTGTCGCTTCGATTCAACAGAATCACTATGTATGTGATAAAACTTATACATTGCAGGTGGTGAAGTTCTATATATTTAATGCCACCTTAATAAAAATTGAAAAAAATATACATTCTGCCTCTGAGGAGAGTTCTAATACCAATCCTCTCGAATTCCTTTAAATTCGATAAACATAAACTCCTCGCTTGTAGCGATATACCTCAAACAAATTCTTATATTTGCTGCCATTTTGTCATTCGATTTATTTAAGTTTTTTCGAAACATGTTCTGATAGTCTTTCGTGGTAAGTTAAGGTGAAAACGGAAAACAATGACTATAAAAGTCACATGAAACATAATCCTAAGTAGCGAAATTGTTCCATATTCTATCTCACTGTTATAAGAAAGAATAGGAGCAATTCTCGCTTAACTTTTCAAAAGGACCTAAGCAACATTTTTTTCATGACCAACAGACCAATATGAAAGCTTTTGATTGCAGCACTCAAATTAAATCATGAATAAAATGTTACTTAGGTCCTTTTGAAAAGTTAAGCGAGAATTGTTCGACTCAAAACTACAGCACCATTCATTTTGATAAATTCAGCTCTCAATATACAAATGTGGGGGGAATCCAGTTCGCCCAAGATGGATGACAAATGCGATTCTCGGTTTTTTAGGGTCCTACACATTCTTGATTTCCTGATGCGCCGGACCGGAAATCTTCAGCAGCTGCGGAAATTTTATTGGAATTTTCTTGAAACATTCTTTGGAATTTAATTAGTATTTAGTTTAGTTTAGTTAATGGTATAAGACAGCAGATATACCAACCATGCAAAGATGGGTTTTGCTTTCTACCCGGCAGGTACTAAAGGCATGAGGCACAGCAGTCAGTGGCGTCAAATAGTTGATTAAGTGTTATATGTTTACATGTGGGGCCCTCCTTACAAAGCAAACAAGACCATGCTGAGGGTGGCTGGGCTCGATTCCCGGTGCCGGTTTTTTTTTGCAATTTTCGGATTGGAAATTGTCTCGACTTCTCTGGTTTTATAAAAGTATCATCGTGTTAGCCTCATAAAATACGAATTCAAAAATGGTAACCTGGCTTAGAAACCTCGCAGTTAATAACTGTGGAAGTGCTCTGTCCCAGTGTGGGGATGTAATGACAATAAGAAGAAGAAGAAGATGTTTATATTTAAGCAGAATAACTGAATCGATCCTGGAGAACTTTTCAAATATAGCGGAATTTCAACGGAAAATTCATTAGAATTTTTAGAAAATTTTCAGGAATTAACTTGGAAATTTGTTTAGAATTTAAACGGCAATCCAGCATTGTAATAGCTCGCTATAATGATGAATGATGTAAACTCTTACAAATTTGAACCGGCGTGAGAAATAATGGATCAGCGGCGTATAAAATTTTTAACGCGCCAATGCAAAAAATCGATGGCAGGCAAAGAAAAGCCTTTGATTAATAATCACAGTCATGAAACCATTGAAGAAAAATATCATTCCAATATAAGTGATTATACCATTCATAAATAACGTGGAGGTAGCCCTAATTATTTGAAAAGTAGTTTTTGGTTCACTTGTACCTTGAAAATAGTAAATTAAATCAACACCTCCTGAATCGAAATCCGTCCATCATAAACAAATGGCGCAATTATGTTCTACACTCCGCGTTTGGTGGATCGCGATTTGTTTTTGATTTGTGTTCTTTGAATTTCAGAGCCTACTTACCACCTCATTGATTGGCTTAAAAGCTTATTGTCAAGTATATATGAACAGGGCAAAGATAAAGTATTTATAAATTAATTACCTTAAACATCCTTTAATTATTTGATATATCATGATATCATTGATATCCTGGGTGCTGTACGGATTCCGGTCCTCCATGGTAGTACATTAAAACATCGTATCGGGTTTTACTGCCATTACGTTTTCATTCAGCCTTTTCCACCATTTACATTTGCACAGCTGTGCTCCAGATTTTCCGCAACCTAACTCTCTATTTATTTAGATGTTCTGAGTTTCGCTCCAACAGATGACGTGAAAGTGTTTGAATGATGTTTAGTTCTAGTAGTAAGGCTAAGATCGAAATGATCAGTACATGAAAGTCCTTTAATTAGTGTTTCAATTGTCCGATGTGTGACGCCGTTTTTAACGCTCTCCATAATCCACAATGCGAACTATTTTTCCAATGTAACCCCACTGTACGGTACGATGCTGTTGTTGTTCCACTTGTTGAAAAATCAACAAACGACTGGTTCGGAGTATGCCGCGGCGTCGACCGCGACCGTGCAGTGCGCGCGACCATCCATCGCTGAGCGATACCGACTGATAGCACCAGTCAGTCAGTCAGAGTGTAGTGACAGACCGACTGCAACTAGACCGTTCTTTTGTCGATGATCTCCATTGCTAGTCGTGTTCTCTAGCGGTAAGGCCACGCCGCGCATTTCCCGTACAGCTAAAACGCGATTACGACTTTCCCGATAGGCACAAAGCTTGTTACAATTAAACCGAAACGTGCCCTCCCGAAGGATCGGACTTGAACACGTTTCAAATTAGGTATTTTGGTGCGGTTCTGTGTTTCACCTTTGTGGACTCTGGGTGCCGCGCGCGGTGGAACAACCGATCGCTCGATGCGATTTTTTCGATGAGCCAAACACTTTTGATTTGGCGCTTTGGAAAAAAAAGTGCTTAACGTGTGCGGATTAAGTTCTCTTTTCTGTATGGTTGGTGAGGTGAGACGAATTTCGGCGGCATGGTGCCACGTACTCGAGCACTGTAATCGTTGGTTGGAGTGAAACGTTGGAAGTAGTTCGGCGTGTAATCTTCTGTGGCCCACGGCAAAGGTTTGAGTGCTGAAGTTGCTAGAGTTGTTCGGGAAGCCAATTGGAATTACGATCGAGAGATAGTGGATTAGTGACGGAGGAATAGTTTGGTTCGGCGCAAGTGAGGCGATAAGGAATCATAACACTGGGTTTCTTCGGAAGCGAGCAAAGTGATCGAAGATAGTGGCTCAGTTCTTCGCTGGTGTATGAGTGTGCAAGCTTAAATAACGATTAGGGAGAATTACTGATGTGATAGTGGATTTACAGAAGATATGGTTTGTTTATTTAGCCACATATTTGATTGATTGTTTTAAGCAGCATTGTGGAAACTTCAAACGTTAGGACAATTTGTACGAATTGAAAAAATAAGGTCAGTATTACTTGAACATCGACAAGTTAATGGCAATTATGACACTTACAATTATAAGTACAACCTAGTCTATTTTATTCCACTATTTTGTTTATGTGTTGATCAATTTGAGTATTCAGACCTCAGCTGATGACAGCTTTATGTATATTTGTTACATTTGCATTATTTTTTCATCAATTTGTGCTAAATTGTGATTGCATAATAATCATAAAGGGGAAAATTCAGTGTCGGATCTAATATATTTCTTGCAAACAATGTTACGATATTATTTTCTTAAACAATATTAAATTGACAATTAACAATAACAATATCAAGGGCTATTATATATAGTAATAATGTTTTTGTAGGCAACTAAGTCCAAATTGATTACAATCCTATCCGGTATCATTTTTGTGACAAATTCGAACGCAATATTTAAAACAAGCTAACAAGCTCTTTGCATTTTGCGTCTGGAGTCTTGACTTAATTCAAATGGGTTGGATTGTGCTCTGGCATGATCATTTCATCACGTATCTCCGCACACCATGGCCCATCATTGCTGTGTCCTGTGAGCTTTCCAAGAATGCCATTTTCATTCATAGTTTTCCATACACAATAACAATATGTTGTGATTTTAAAAGGTCGTTAATTCGTAAATTTCGGCTGTCAGGATTTTTCAGCTAGGCGAATCTCGGTGTGAACATAACAATATGATATCACAGTGCAGTTACATACAGGATACAGTTTTACGCGGAAAGGTGCTTTTTACGCCGAAATTATATTTTCTAGAAAAAATGTTGTTCCACAAAGTTGATCTGAATAGTAAGGACATTATAATAGTGCTATCAAAGATAAGATGGCCCATCATATAAAATATAAAAAAAAAATTGTTTGGCGGAATACTCACATCCAATGACAAAGTTGTAGCGTAGCTGGTTGTATACTATTTCGCCGAAAAACACTTCACAGAATTTGTTTTCGCGGTACGACATTCCGCGGAATGTACCAATACTCCGAAACACATTTCGCGGAATGCACCTTTTTCCGAAAGACATTTCGCGGAATGTACCTTTTGACCGAAAATCATTCCGCGGAATACCATTTGGCGGAATTCAGTTAGAATAATTTATCATTGAAATATTTACCGATTTCTGCTTAATTACATACAATCCATGCTAAATTCTTTTGGATTGCGATTTAAATAATGAACGAAGGTAATGCTTTCTTTGAATGACCGCATCCAGTCGGTATAACGCAAAGTGAATACACAATGCCTTCTTGAAATTGACACGTCGGGTTTCACATTTTGCAAACCCAAACCCGACCCGAACCCGATTTGTAAATTTCCTTCAAACCCGAACCCGACCCGAACCCGGAATAATTTTTTTTATCAAACCCGAACCCGACCCGTACCCGAGAATTTTTACATTTGTAAACCCGTACTCAACCCAAACCCGACATAATTTAATTATTCAAGCACGCACTATCTCACAAATCCGTACCCGACCCGAACACAACTCTAGTCTGCCCGGTATAAAGCGACAGGAGTTGATAATGTCTTTTTTTTTAAAGAACGCGTCTGCCCGGTATAAGGCGAAGAGCGGTGCAACGCCTTCTTTGAATGGATGCACTTCTTCTTCTTCTTATTGGGATTACATCCCCACACTGGGACAAAGCCGCCTCGCAGCTTAGTGTTCATTAGACTCTTGCACAGTTATTAACTGCGAGCCAAGTTACCATTTTTGCATTTGTATATCATGAGCCTAACACGATGATACTTTTATGCTCAGGGAAGTCGAGACAATTTCCAATCCGATTGGAAATTGCCTTGACCGGTACCGGGAATCGAACCCAGCCACCCTCAGCATGGTTTTGCTTTGTAGCCGCGCGTCTTAATGGATATTTAAATGGATACGTTTTTTCGGTATAAGGCGAAAGGAAGAAATAAAGGATTATTCTAAAAAAGCGTAACAAAGTAAAGAAAGGAGATAATTCCTTCATTACATCTGGCTCATCTGCCAGATATTATAAAGGATTTGAAATTTTGAAAACTACTTCTATATATCCTGGGAGGCCTTCCTTAACCGTGCGGGAAGATGCGTGGCTGCATCTATAACCACAGACAAACAGACATAACACATTGAACATTGACTCATCAAATTAATCGTCGTTCAAACACTAACGACATCTGTTGATTTTAGTTAGTTGGGCAAACCACGAACCAGATGGCGGTAATGCTCCAACGTCAAATTCGAGCAAATCCGATGCGGGTGCCACTAGTGATCGATTGGCCAACTAATGATTATTTGAATTGAACAGCAAATCAGTGAACGATAGAAATTTGTCGAGAGTTATGTCTGCTTGTCTGTGCTATAACTATGCTGAAGGAGGCTGGGTTCAACTTCTGACCTGGTCTAGTAAATTTATCGAAAAATATTTTTTTCGAACATTTTTCTGTAGCTCTCAAGCTGGCTCTCAATTTTTCTTACTTTAGAATTGGGGTATCCCAAAAAAAAAAACAGTATTTTTGATCTACTTTTTTTGTTTCCGATTGTTTGGAAATGTTTGTCGGGTGACTTTTAGAACTCAAAAAAAGCAACTTTTGATATGTAATATCTTGTAATGCTCAATATATTTTGCTGATTAAAAGCTATAACTGTTTTTCTGACAAAATAACTTTTTTTTTCCAAAAGTTGATAACTCCAATTGGGGCAAACCAACAAAATATTACGGCATTCAGAAGAGATTCTTTTTAATGTTTAAAAATTGAAGATATGTTATTTTTTTATCTCAAGTTTTACCAAATTAATTGATATAACTCGGCAACGGAATAGATAAGGCAATATTCTTATAAAAAACCACGCACATTGAAAAGCCCCAAAAGTCTGCAGAAGGTGACATGCCTAAAAAAATTTTATTGAATCACTCAATACATCTTCAAAATTTACATAATCACCTGTCAATTGAATCACAAGTTCATGGCAGCTGATGTTCAATTTGGTCTAATAGCTTAGCTTAGCTTGATTGACTGTACACATCGTAGTTGCTAGTCGTGATTTGCCGAGAAACAACGAATATGCACAGCTCACCAAATGAATAGCCTTCTTGGGATTAGAAAACTATTCTCACTGTAGTACATGATTTGGAGTTTCATTAATTCAAGACCAACAATGATGCCGGCCACGTCCTCACAGTCAATTTAGGATTAGGGGAAGAAAATAAGTCCAACACTCATTGCTACAAGAGACCGAGGAATCCTCTGCATCTCCGTGAGTGCCACGGGAAAGAGATATTTGGTTAGATGACAAGGTAATCAATAGGAAGTCGCCTTGGTATGCGACTATAAATTTATTTATTTATTCCGAACGCGAGCGATCGTTCTGCTATGCAAGCACAATATTTCGGGAGATCGCGCTATCGTTCGTAACGTCAGGTGATGTTGAATTTGGTCTAATGTCGAAATTTACGCATTTCATCGGTTTTCGATAAGGTAAAAAACTATTATACGAGGCTTTTGAAAATGACGTTAAAAACAAAAATGGCGGCTGCACGCAGCGTCGTTGGTGGTGACTGGTGACAATTTGAAATGTTGTGAAGTTTAAAGTAGTTTAAAATGTAATAGAATCAAATCAAGTTACGATTTTAAACCGATTCTTCTTCGTGGGAGAAAAAATATCAATTGATAATTTAAGTAAACGTGAGCTTCTTTATGGTGTTCAAACAATTTTTTTTTGAAAAGTTGAATTTTTCCTACACGCAGAAAAAACTACGTTAAAAACAAACATATTCTAGGTAAATCCAAACATAAAATTAATTTGTTCTGGCATCAAAAATAAATATGTTTGGATTAAACATATTGTTGCATTTGAAGCGAACGAAAGCTTTTTTTTAATCAAGTGTGGGTAGCTAGTTGTTTCAACCAGCTAATTTTTGAAGCAAACATAAATATTATTGGTGTGGTTCGACCACTCATAATATTTGCCCCGTAGGCCCCTCTGGTGGTCCAAAAGGTACTGCTCATGTCACTTTACTCCTTACTGCTATGCTGAACGTGATGTCTTTCGCTGCTTTCCTGGTTCCTAGGTGCGCTGTTCTCCGGTCGTAAAACATCTGCGACTGAAGGACTGGATTTAGTTCAGGCATGCCATAAAATACGATTTACCAGCCATATTCTAACTGCCCACAGAAGATCCTTTTAGATCATTCGACCTTTCTTTAATGAAAGGATCAGATCGCTAATTGAAGTAAAATATGCTAATTCAGAAATCCGAATGTCAGGAGGAGCCTGGTTTGCTCGAACGGAATTTATTCGTCATCATTATTCCAAAGGATTCGAAAAATTCATAGACACTTTTGATGTGTATGGCTGGTGTAAGAATTTTAGGCGGAAGCACCCCCCCCCCCTCCTGAACGAAAGTGAGCGATTATTGGGGGGGCGGTGCAGCCTATGGCAGTAGGACTAATCGCCGTAGCATAGTGTTCGGAGAGCCCGAGGAGGGAACGAAATTTTTAAATATAATTCTGCGTCCTTCAGAAATCAGATGAGGGCAAGTGCGTCCCTGATGGCAAACAAAATGTTCAACACTGTTGGCTACGCCATAGATCTTGCAGTGGGACTGAAATGGGCCTCCGTCGAAGTTCCCTTATAAAAACTGAATTCCTTGAACTGCGAAGTGGAGCCCACTCCTGACCGACGACGTTCTTTGTCCAGTTTTTCTCGTCGGCCAGCGAGACGGAGTTGGTGTAACTAACACCAAGGTGTCGAGTACCAGCAAGCGAATCAGCAATGGTGTTCCCCTTGACGCCACAATGGATGTGGATCCAAGCAAAAGTGGTACCGGGTCTCATACCGGCAAGTATTCCCTGGATCATCGGGTACTTGGGGTGCTCACTCTGGAGAGCGGCAACAACACTTGCAGAATCGGCTTATCGGCCGGATGTGTGGAGGCAACAAAAACAGCAGCGGCTTCGGCTGAAAAGACATTGCACTGGCGGGCTAAGCTCTCAGATTTTGTTAAGTCGGGTCCGGAAACTCCAAAACCAACCTCGGCTGGAGACGGAACCATCCGTATATCGGATTTCATGGTAATGAGACCGTGTTGCTGTTAGTTAGCTATGCAACAGATGGCTGTGTGTAAGGACTTTATGTCGAAATAGGGCGATACCGGCATCGACGTATGCTGCTTCTGCTGGAGTCAGGCGGGTGCTGAGCTGTCAAATTTTTGTTGCCACCAATCGAGCGAATGCCGACGGCACTAACACCAAGCCCAGAGTCTATTATATAGAGTTGCGCAAAGAGGATCTTCTTACTCTTATTCTGAATGATGCTCTTGTTATTATGTTGAAAACTTTCATTTTTGTTCAACCCTTAAAGTGACTTCACGGGAGTGATCACTTCTAAAGCTTTTAATGCGATAACCAAAGTCATCTACAGAGTGCAAACACGTGAGTTTCTTGTTGCAACTTTATTGGGGGTGTATTGAAGTTTTTTGAAGCTGTTTCTAGAACAAATCTAATACATTTCAATTCATGAGTTTTAATTCGCCATAATAATCATCAGGCGATAACAATACTTCCGCCTTACCAACAATCATTTGTTTACTTTGCTCGATAGGTAGACGGTTTGACAGTTCAATAGGTAGATTTGGCTTCACTCTTTGCGTAACTCTATATATAATAGACTCTGACCAAGCCGTAGTCTATGAAAAATAAACACTGCAGTGAGTGAGAATGTTCTGAAACGCACAAAGTTTGGATAATGCAAGAAACAACTGTTTCTGCTCACCTTAGAGTTCCTTCTACCAACATAATTATTTATCTGCATATTTCGCGAAAGGAATAAAGTGATAACACTACATATTTACGGGTTTGGTGTATTTTTGTTCGTTGCGATCTTTAATTTAATATGTGCTTTCGACACCACTCTCTCTTGTAAAAACGGTAAACAATACAAATTTTTACAAATACCATCACAATTTATAATAGTATATGAGCATTTTGACATTGGAGTATAAATTTATGCGCCAAAAAAGAGGGTACTGTCATACTTGCCAAACTCTATATGAAAAAAAATCCGTTGTCCCCCCTCTGGCTGGAGTAGATGGAAGGAGTCCGGAGGCAAGCCGGACGTAATTATTTAAGACGGGAGATAAAATGTCGATCAGGTCTCTCCGTGCGGAGCAGGTTAGCTCCAGACCATAGAGTAGGCGACTGTCCATTGTTCCTTGGCAAATTCTCTAAAATTTCCTTAGGAAATTGTTTGCAATTTCCTCGAAGTTTCATCCGGATATTCATCTGCACATCCTCAGAAATTTGCCAGAACTTGCTAGGGAACCTTCACAGAATTTCATCTGACATTTCTCAAAGGTTTCCTCGGGAAATTCTTCGGAAGTTTCTGGGGAAATTGTTAGAATTTTGTTAGAATTGCCACGGGAGATTCTTTGAACATTTGTGTCAAATGATCCCACCCAACTATAGCGAGTTTCATGAGGCCTTTTTTGTCAGTATCAGAATAGACACTTGGTGTTTTCGGTATAAACATGTATTAAATTACACTTTGTCAAAGCTACCATTTTTTTTATAAATAATTAGGCAAAGTTTCCCGTAATTTTCAACCAAATTTTAATTCTTTTTTAAAGAATTGATTAAAGTTAGATATTCGTTAATTTTAATCTATTTAATTATTCGGCAACTCGGCCGTACGAAAAACAATTATTTGTTTGATAAATAACTTGGCTGCACATGTGTCTGAAATGCAAATTGCAAAATATCAATTTTGTTTCATATTCGGAACAGGCTGTGGAAACACCTTTGTGAATCAAAATGACGTTCGGAAACACTCTTACAAAACTGCGTGAATTCTGAAGATCACAAAAAGGCTCTTAGACACTTTTGAACAATTATGTCCTCGATAGAATATGAAACATATAGGCTAGATCAGTGGTCCCCAGCATGCTTACTATTAAGGGCCGTACAGAAATTTCGAGCTGTTGAAGCGGGCCGCAGTATATTATTTGCAACATTTATTCTTCAGTTCAAATTGCATATTACAAAATATAGTATATTGGGACCGATTTGCGATTTGGGCGTAGCTTATTTTGTAAACAAACATTGTTTTACGAATTTCTTAGTATACAAGCGCTTTTTTCCAAAACTAATTCCCTTATCTGATAAAGGAAAGCTGATTCTTTCGGACACATATCGTGGTTTCCCAGGAAATCCCTGCCTGCCACTCAAGATTCTGAGCAAAATTCGTTAGAGATTCTGAACAGAATTCGATTGCAATTCTAATCAGAACCTGTTCGGGACTCGGCACAGAATCCGTTCGGATTTTCAAACAGAATTCGTTTAGAATTCTAAAGTGTATCCGTTCGTGATTCTGAACAGAATTCCGATCGAGATTTGAAGTATTATCTTTTCGGAATTCGTTTGAAACTTTGAATAGCGTCCGATTAAGATTCTGTTTGAAATTCTGAACAGAATTCGTTTCTGAATAGAATTCGAATGGTATTTTGAACAGAATCCATAGTTTTCTAGTGCTTTATATGCCAATAGACCAATAAAATCACCGCAAACCAAGTTCATATCGATAAAGCATATTCATATGATACGATAACACCTTTGATCTCCTCCAAAACAAGCAAAGCATAATTGTAAAAATTGATTTTGCTTAATTTTTGACGTCCTTTGCACCAGTTGTCGCACTAGTGGTCCCAATTTGGCCAGTCCCATAAGAAAACAATGGGATTTGCCAAATAAAGAACCAAAATTAAGAATAGTGCCTTAACTGGTGCATGCGTTCCTATTATGGATTAATAAATTTTGAGGATAATATCACATTTTATTGTGGTTTTCACAGCTGTTCTAAGGAGCAGGAAGTAAAAGCTTTTTCTAAAAATAGTTGTTCTTATGTATGGCGACAATTGGTACACCCACCCTAGCCTGCAAAATGAAAAAAATCAAAACAATCGAAAAAGTGTCAAAATTACCGGGATTTTCCCTTAATTGAAAAAGTTACATTTTGCACCGCCACCTATGGCAAATATTAGAACTAAGACTTTTCGTCAATCAATTTTGGATTTTTTTCATAAACACTGAAAAAAACTTCACCAAAAAATACGAATAAAAACAATTCGCGATTTTCCTCAAACGCCAAACTGTGACAAGCAGAAGATGATTTACGGATACTCCTTAGGTGTCCGCCGGGTTAAACGCGACTTGCGACGCGACTCTCGCAAAAGAATAACAATTATTAGCGGCAGTGTCAAATTACACTGTCGCGTCTACTCTGGCGATACGCGACGTGTAGCTATTTGGCGCGCAGGATGGAAACCACTTCTATATACTGCACAGGAGACCTATATACATAAAAATCTGACACTCATAGACTCGGAAACTACTGCACCGATCGGCGTGAAAATTTGTGTGCAGAGGTTTTTGGGGCCGGGCAGAGTTCCTAAGATAGTTCGAAACTCTCCCCATAAGAAATGGGGGCTCACATACAAATGAAGCAACAAATTCTTCATAACTCGAGAATTAATCAAGCGAATGGAACCAAATCTAGCATGTGGAGGATTTGGAAGGGAAGCTATGTTTCTGTGGTGGTTTGAAACCCTTCCCCGTTCTGGAAAGGGGGGCTCCCATGCAAATGAACCAGACATTTCTGCATAACTTGAGAACTAATTAGAGAGTGAATCAATTTCAGGCGAAACGTCTGGTCTGCTAGACTTCTATATAATAAAAATGAGTTGAGATTTCCTTCCTGACGATTTAACTCGCGAACGGGTTGACCGATTGGCAAGATTTTTTCCCTAATCGATTCATTTTGGGATCCGCAAGGTTTGTATATACAAAAAGTTGATGAATTTAACGGGAAAATGTTAAAAATCATTGGAATACAATTTTGGGTCAGCTGTTGAGGATAACAAAACAAACACACGGAAATTGATCTAGAGTGCAGTGCTGCAAATAGTTTAATGTGACATTTGTAACACCCGGGCAAAGCTGGGTTTCTTTCACTAGTACTAAATAAATAAAAACCTAACTGGCAATTCAAAGCAATCAACAGTATATTCAAAATAAGTTTAAAAATTTATTTGTGAATCTTCCAATGTTTCTACGTGTTGGAGAGATGATAAAAATAAATACTTCTTCGCTTTATTACTTTTAATCTTCTTCGCTTTATTACTTTTCCTAGATGCTCAGTTTAAGATGTTTAATAATAAGGAATGCATAAGCATAAAAAGGATCAATCACAATTAATAATTTGTTCTGCGTGTACAAAGTACATTGTTAAGTCCATTTATGACCGGTCGTTCCTGTCTGATTACGTTTGTTGATTTGTTTCACGACAGTCATGATGTTTTTATGAAGGTTATCATAAACTTGTTTTCATGCTGACTGTTCAACATTTCACCAATGATGATCGGTAATACACGTCATTTCCCACTGTTCTGCGTCACACATATTCACATTTAGATTAATTTTATTTAATACTCACTTAATAATCTTGAAGCACCTAACTATTTTTAATTTTTTTTTTTGCATTTTCAGCTCAATCGATGACGAAATTGATGGCACTTGCATAGTGCGCGCACGTGGATTGCCCTGGCAGAGCAGCGATCAGGATATCGCTCGGTTCTTCCGGGGATTGAATGTGGCCAAGTAAGTTACGTTTCCCATTTGTTTATGCTAAATTACATTACCTACCTTATACTTATATTTCCTATGATGGAACGTAGCTGCTGCATATGTAATTGTTAAAAGAGCGAGAGCGAGTAAAATAGATTTGGAACGTAGCACAAGTACTTCTACCGGAAAATGTAAACACACTTACGTTGCGTTGCTGATAATTGAGCGACCTTTTCACATTGGTAGCGTCGGCTTGGTTCGTCTGACTGAAAGGCGACACCGGTTGGTTGGCCGGTTAGCTGCCCGGTTGATATGGGTCTACAATTGATTGAGATTTGCGCGAGCAGCTTGAGCTAGTTGTCATGATTTGCTCTATTTCATTTGAGCGTCAACATAGAGTAGCTTGTTTAGCTTGTTCCGATTAGAAACATATCAGTTCACTCATACTAATTTTTGTTTAATTTGAGAATACGCTCGATCGTTTTCAACTTTTATTCACCAAAAACTCCAAAATTTTTACGGTGCCTATTTATTCATCATTATCAATTTTTTGCTTAATAAAATTATTTTGAGCTTTTTAGTGGAATGTCTTCACTTGTCATAAGACCAAAAAGGGCATTTTTTGCTGTTTTTTTTTTTTTACCAGTCACCTAGAAGCACGAAAAATTAATGACGAACATCGGCAAACGCCGATAGAAACAAGAAAAGAACAAAGTTAAGCAAAATGCAATGGTTCAAGCATGATTGTAGATGTAACAATCGAATCATTATCATGGAACATATAAATGGAAAAAATAGTACCGACGTTTTAGGTTTTTTTAGTTTTATTTTTTTGTTATGTATATTACATCGATGTCGAGCGTTGATGAATACTTCAGATATTTTCGTTGTTGGTTTTCAAACTGCTTCGAACAAGACAGCTGGGCGGACTATCCAAAGTATTCAGCCCTTAATTTTTAAAGAGCGAGCTCGGAAAATATTGAGCACCGTAATAGTTCACGCTAAGTTTTGGCAGGGCAAGTGATTTGGTCAACTCAGATGAATGCTGTTGACTTACCTACCAATAGTCGAATATGTTGAATTTCCCTTCCATTCGAGTGAGCTGAACGGAGGTGTTAAGATTCCAATTCGCACTCAAGTCAAATGGCTTTCTCAATTCACTTGCCCAATCTAAGCTTAGCTTCAAAACTAATCTTTGGAAAGATTGGTGATGTACAGAAACATCACCTCGTACGTAATCTCGATGAAAATAATATTAGAATACAATTAACAATTTTTGCCACACATATTTTTGAGATCATTCAGTAAACCATGATTTTCATATAAACTAACAGTGTGCAGAGCTTATTGTCTCGACATGACTGAACAGATGAGAGGAGGTCATATTTGCATCTATTCGTCCGGCCGCTAGCTACCGCTCAACGAATGATCGATTCTGGGTTATTTTCCACACCACTACCAAACCAATAGTTCATAATCGCAAGTCCAAGTCCCATATCATCAAGTCTCATGCCGCTGCACTAATCTCTCTCCCATAATGAGTTCGTCGTGTGGTGGCAGTACGGAGAGAACTTGTCCACGCTAGAACGAGGTGCCTTTAGCGGACTTACAACTGCCGGCGCGCGTGGTTTGTACTTTCCACGATTTTTCGCGAAATTTGCAAATTCAGAATCGCCGTTTGTGCCGTGTCGTGGAACAGTTTAGTGAACTGGCCGACCGTTTTTGTCGTTGTCGTCGTCGTCGTCGGAGGTCATTAAAGTTCAATCAACGCGTGTATTTGCAAGTGCTTACCACACACCGGCCAGCTAGCGTAGTGTAGTACGTGGTCAGTGCGACGTACGACCGGTGGTTCAGAAAATGAGCGAAAGTGTCGGTGGTGAGGTTGAAATTTCCGCTGATTCGGTGGTACAAGAAGGTTGCCTAACGGACCGGGCGGATAGTGGTCCGGAGTTGAAAAATGAGGCTGCTGGTACGCGGTCCGAGGTTGTGACGAAACGGCTTGTAGCAGGAGAAGCAGCAGTGGCGCCACCGTCAGTCACTCCAGATTTTGCGCGGAATGGTTTTTCTAGGTAGGAGAGAGAAACTTTCTTCGTATTAAGTCCGTTATGGGCAGCGTTTAGAGCGCTGTTTGTTTACAGTTTGCGTGATCTTTCGTTGAAAGGGCTGCACATCAATGCCAATAAATGTGTGATTGACAGCAATGATAGTGGATTGTTTTTGTGTTACGGATTATAATTGCGCGCCACAGTGAAGCTTTGTTTGAGCTATGGTGCCAATCGTTCTAATTTGCATTGTTGCAAGACTTCCTTTTATAGGACAGCACAGTGGTACTGTGGTCAGCGAAAGTGGAACGTGTGCGCTAAAGCATACGTTTACAGAAGACATTATTATCTAGAGCCATCGAATGGTTAATTCAAATGTACAAAATTTGCTCCAATGTTTTTCAAAAATTAATAAAAAATAAATTCAAAAATCGTACAGAGAATTTAAAAATGTATTATTGCTATTGTGCTGAATATTTTCATTATATTAATTTTCGAAAAACAAATTGATTGGATTTGGACAGCAAAATTGAGAAAGTTTTTAGTCCTGCTGTTTTAGGTCGAAATAATTCCAACATTGTTTCCTGGAATATGTTTGAATTCGATTAGGGAAGCCAAATATCTTGTCCTACGAACCGTTGAAACCAACCTTCCAGCTGGTCCCAACGCTTGAAGATCCTTCTTGAGAGTTTTGATCAATGGCAAATGTCGAAACCATAATGCCAGACATGGTAGCGGGCCACTTTTTAGTGACTTGGTCACTTTTAGTATCTTCAAATAGTCTCTTTTTTCGAGCTCAGGTCACCAATGTCACATTTTCTCGCAAAAAGTAGCTATTTTCAACTATTTTGATCAAAATGCAGGATTTAGGCCCTAAAACTATTAATAACTATTTAATCCCATAGCGGAAATTGAACTATTTAGATTGGATCTTTTCAATTCTAAATGAACTTCTAGGTACCAAATCTAATCTTATTGGACTACTTTATTTACCTATAAAACTAATTACCTTATTGCTTTAAGTCAAATAAGATTAGATTAGGTACCTAGCGTAGTATAACTAGTATAAGCTGGGATTATTTTCTTCAAGTCGAGTCAAGTTCGAGACACTGAATACGGCCTCACAATTGAGGTTAAAATACGTATGTGTAAATTAAATCGAAAGTACTAAACTCGTCTTAGACAGTTGAAGACATTCCACTAAAAAAGCTTAAATATTTTTCCTAAATCTTACCACTCTTATTTTAACGAATGAATCGATTTGAAATTCAAGTCAAGAAGTTATTATGTTGAGTTTTTATTCCCAGACTCATGTGCTATAAGACATAACAAAACCCAATTTCTTTCATTTTGTCCGCTTTTCGTTTTGAAACCACTTTGCCACGTCGCGTTGATGAAAACCGCTTCTGTAGTTGATCTCTGCTGATAATTTGAATCATTTGTTTGAGAAACTGCATAAGTCCATTTTAAACTATTTCGAGAAAACAACAAAAAAGCTGAAAACTCATATGTGAATATGTACGTTATGTGGAAGATATTGATTTGGAAAATGTATTGGAGGTAACCACTTTCCCATCGATGGGACTCGAACCCATGACCCTACAGTACGCTAGACTGGTGCTTTAACCAACTAAGCTACGAAGGACCTCCGTCGGCCTTCGAGTGATTTGACGAGTGATTTGACTATGCGTCCAATTTGGGAATCTCGAGCTCGTTCAGTAGCCGCTAGGTTGCGAAGGCCGACGGAGGTCCTTCGTAGCTTAGTTGGTTAAAGCACCAGTCTAGCGTACTGTAGGGGCATGGGTTCGAGTCCCATCGAAGGGAAAGTGGTTACCTACAATACATTTTCGAAATCAATATCTTCCACATAACGTACATATTCACATATGAGTTTTCATAACATTGTAAATTAACGTCCAAGTCGGGTGGTTTATCCCCGGAAATAGGCAATTATTTTTGATTGAACAAAAAACTGTTTTTGAACAAATCTGCACCGAACTCCCGAACAAATTTTTTTTTTTCGTTTTTTTTTTGCCAGAATACGTATTTTTGGACGAGGATTCAAAATACAGTATCCCCCGCTTATCCGGACCTCACTAATTCGACGACTCGTTAGTTCGGATCTCGCTAATTCGGAATTTTCCGGAATGAAAAGTATAAACACTCATTAAAACACATTATGCTGACAGTTTTCAAATTTGTGCTGTGATTTTGTTTTGATTCATTTGTATGGATTTGACAGTCGGATTAACGAGAGTAACCTCGATAGTCCGGCCATAGATTTGTCGGATCAGCGGGGGTATACTGTATATAAAAATCTCATTTTGGCCAAAAATGTTACATATGCAGTTTCTCAAACAAACGGTTCATTTATCTTTTACAGTAGACTTAGTAATTTCTTAAAGGGCACTTTTTAATTGGGTCAATATCCGAAATTTGCTAGTTGGTTTGACGCCGTGCACTAATTCTCGTACGATCGTTGTCCTTCGTCGTTAGCGTTATTATATGATCTGGTTCAGCAAATTGGCATGAAGTTTGTAGATTAATTGCGGTTCAACGGGGTTCAACGTTTTTTTGTCGCTGCAATTTCACTAATATTCCAAATGTTATGATGTCCAATTATTCAGGTCTTGAACACCGCACCGTCTATATCAGCGGTACTCAACCTTTTTCTTGAGAGGTACTCCTTCCTTTGAAAGGAGGCTTCCGAGCCTCTTGAAAGGAGCTTCTGAATCTCTTAAAAGTAGGCTTCTACGCTTCTTGATAAGTGGCTTTTGAGCCTCTTTTAGGCCTCTTGATTTGAGACTTTCGAGCCACTTAAAAGGAGACTTCCTTTGCATCTTGAAAGGATGCTTCTGAGCTTCTTGAAAGTATGCTTCCAAACATCTTGAAAGAAGCATTCCGAGCAACTTTAAGGGAGGTTTTCGAGCTTCCTAAATAGAGGCTTACGAGCCTCTTGAAAGGAGGCTTCCGATCCTCTTGAAAGGAGGCTTCCGAGCCTCTTAAAAGGAGGCTTTCGAGCCTCTTGAAAGGAAGCTTCCGAGCCTCTTGAAAGGAGGCTTCCGACCCTCTTGAAAGGGGGCTTCCGAGCCTCTTAGAAGGAGGCTTTCGAGCCTCTTGAAAGGAGGCTTCCGAGCCTCTTGAAAGGAGGCTTCCGAGCCTCTTGAAAGGAGGCTTCCGAGCCTCTTGAAAGGAGGCATCCGAGCCTCTTGGAAGAAGGCTTCCGAGCCTCTTGAAAGGAAGCTTCCGAGCCTCTTGAAAGGAGGCTTCCGAGCCTCTTGAAGGGAGGCTTCCGAGCCTCTTGAAGGGAGGCTTCCGAGCCTCTTTAAGGGAGGCTTCCGAGCCTCTTGGAAGGAGGCTTCCGAGCCTCTTGGAAGGAGGCATCCGAGCCTCTTGGAAGGAGGCTTCCGGCCTCTTGGACGGAGGCTTCCGAGCCTCTTAAAGGAGGCTTCCGAGCCTCTTGAAAGGAGGCTTCCGAGCCTCTTGAAAGGAGGCTTCCGAGCCTCTTGAAGGAAGCTTCCGAGCCTCTTGCAAGGAGGCTTCCGTGCCTCTTGAAAGGAGGCTTCTGAGCCTCTTGAAAGGAGGCTTCCGAGCCTCTTGAAAGGAGGCTTCCGAGCCTCTTGAAAGGAGGCTTCCGAGCCTCTTGAAAGGAGGCTTCCGAGCCTCTTGAAAGGAGGCTTCCGAGCCTCTTGAAAGGAGGCTTCCGAGCCTCTTGAAAGGAGGCTTCCGAGCCTCTGGGAAGGAGGCTTCCGAGCCTCTTGAAAGGAGGCTTCCGAGCCTCTTGAAA
Organism: Armigeres subalbatus; assembly: GCF_024139115.2. Taxonomy (NCBI): domain Eukaryota; kingdom Metazoa; phylum Arthropoda; class Insecta; order Diptera; family Culicidae; genus Armigeres; species Armigeres subalbatus. The sequence goes on from NW_026942190.1 coordinate 377,277, forward strand.
GGAGGCTTCCGAGCCTCTTGAAAAGAGGCTTCCGAGCCTCCGGGCTGCTTCGAAAGAAGACTTCAAGCCCAACAAACAATTCAAGCTAAGTAAGCTAGTTTTTTAGCTGCATAAGACTATTTTTGGCTGAATAAGCGCTCTGTTAGCTTCCAATGTTTGTTGGGAGGCCTTTTGAAATAAGGCTTATACTGCATATTAGTCCCATATGAAAAAAAACATCAAATTGAGAAAATGAGGAACAAACATCAAGCCTATTTGTGTCATCATGAAAATGACCGCATATGGGACTCATATGAGTTTCATAGCTAACGTCTTTCCCGAATGAGATGAAATACGATATAGGCTGTTTGAGCCTCACCTCCAGCATTTGTTCAACCGATATCGGTGATTGTACCCCGTTTGGAATGCCGAGGTAGTGTCCCTCACAAACTTTCTCATAATTTCACCAACAGACCTGTGAAATGTTGCAGAAGAAAGATCCTGCACTAGACCACTAATGCTTCTTTATCCTTGTTCAATGAACAATGTTCACGTACACGTAAGTTTTTACTAATTTCTTGTTACTGATAAAAACTCCATTTATATACTACGACAAACTTCGTAGAATTTTCAAAGGATTACCGAACAACTTTGAAAGGAAATTTTTAAGAACATTTCGAGTAGTCAAGAAAACAATTTTGCGAAGAATTTTACGAGATAATTGTAAAGAATATTCCAAAGAGGTGTTAAATTATTTCTCGACGAATAATAAGTTTTTCTCCAAAATTCCAGAGATTTTTTTGAAGCAATATCGAATATTTTTCCTAAGAATTCTGAAGAGTAGCTCGGGAGAAAATCTCTTGAATATTCGAGAAAATTCGAGAGAAAACACTAATGCCGTATGGATTCTAAAAAAGACGGTCAAAAGTACAAACATGGTTTAAAATGACAATAACTTGGTTTATTTCACTTTTAATGATGAAATATTACCATTTTCAGCTAAATCCATAACAATGGTGGTGATTAGAGCTTTCAATACACATACAACTTTGACAAATAAAATAGCATGAACTCTTGCATAATTCGTAGATGGATCTGCGAAGATAAAACTAGGGTGGGTGTTCCAATAGTCGCCATAGTTAAGAACAAATATTTTTAAAACTGTAAATAAAAGACACATGGGTAATGTTCATATGTGAACACAATGTGAAAACCGCATTAAAATTCGTGATAGTACCAAAATTGTTTAATACATAACAGCAACGCATGTACCAGTTGTGGCACTGGTCTTAATTTTGGTTCCTTCTTTAATTTGGAGGAGATTAAAGGTATCGTGTCATATGCAGTGTTGGTAAAAACTCAAATTCTCAAATCTCATCCACGATTCAAATCAAGCGCGAGGCAAACCTCACCCGACTCATGGCTCAGGGAATCGTCCATGATTCGACTCGCGATTTGCATCATTGCGTGATTTTTGCGTGTTCTTCTTTGTTAAATTCATCGGAATAACTTTCTTTGCTTAAAACAATGGATAATAAATCCATACGTAAACATAAAATACGCTTCGATTGGGTTTTGACACTTTTTGGAGCGAAATCATTTTTCGGCGAATGAGCGAAACGATGCGATTCTGCGTGAAAAACTCACTCATGCAGAATCGCAACCGAGTCAGCTCGCGCATGAGGCATCGGTGAGTGAGATTAGAGCATGATTCTACCAACACTGGTCATATGAATATGGTTCACTGATCATTACACATTTTGTGGTGATGTGATGTGCCCCTTGGTGTATAATGCACTAGTGCAAGAACTGGTGCTATAGCCACGACTCGTACATCTACCCTATCTGATACCTACCCTGACCACGCCCTTGCAAGACATAGGCACACTTTGGCGAATTATAAATAATAATTATTTACTTTCGAATGGTCGACTGTTTATTGTTATTTCAACTTAAAACAGCTACGCAGTCTTTGAGGATTAAAACAAGATTTATATTTGTCCAACGTTTCCAACCCCGTGTCGAAACGTTGGACAAATATTAATCTTGTTTTAATCCTTAAAGACTGCGTAGCCGTTTTCAGTTGAAATAATAATCATTATAAATGAATGCACGCGCCTGTTCGTGATCGCATTATTTAGTTAATAACAATTCCTAGCAACAATTCTTTTGCAGATCCCATTGCTCTTAGTGGTTGAACCCTTCTACATATATTCGGATCATCAAAAGTTTTCTTCGGTCTACCTTTGGCTCCTGCATTCAACCCTGGAATAACTTTTGCATTCAGCCCTGTCTTATTTGGTACTTTCAAACTTTCAACGGGCTTCGTACATGTCGTCCAGCGCCTAACAAATTGCGAACACAACCGTGATACTTGATTGATATAACCTAAACCAATCAATAAAGCCTATTTCAAGGCTCATGGGTGGGTTCGGACAGGTTTCCTGGCACTATTCCAAGGCACATGGGTGGGTTCGGACAGGTTTCGGTATTCCGGGAATGGTTCCCCGGGCAAGTGGTCACTTTTTGATGTGATCGGACACTAATTTTGCGACATGTCAAACTTCATGATTTCGCAAGACATGCTTAATAGAGTCTATTTCGAGGTACATGAGGGTGTCGACCAGGTTCCGGAGAACCTGATTCCCTCGGGCCAGTGATCATTTATTGATGTGTTCTGAATCCCATCTTGCGGTATGTCAAACTTTATGATTTCACAAACCATGATCAATTGAGAAGATTTCGAGGCACTTAGTATGGTTTGGACGCGTTCCACGGTATTTCAGCGACCCTGCTCCTCAGTGTGAGGCTTTATACGTAAAGGTATGTGCCAATTTATTTATCGAATTTTCCTTATTTGCCCTGAAGTCTGTAGAGTCTTCATGAAGAGTCGCATCACATGTATAGTTGTATAATACTGCGAAGTATTATAGTTCATTCGTTTGACATACGTCGTAAGAGGTAAGGCTTCAGATTACAACAAAAGGTCTCAGGGGATCTAGATTCCCTGAAAACCGTGGAACCTGTCCCTCCCAGGAGTCTTGGAATAAGCTATTTCATTTATTTAGTCTACATCTGAACAGATGACACTGAATCAACAATTTGACGCTACAATACACGATTCGATGCCGCATCTCTCCATCCTCGAATGCGCCCCACGCTCGCCAAGTCGTTTTGTACCTGGTTAGTCCATCTCGCTCGCTGCGCTCCACGCTGTCTCGTACCTGCCGGATCGGAAGCAAACACCATATTTGCAGGGCTAGTGTCCGGCATTATTGAAACATGCCCTGCCCATCGTACCCTTCCGGCTTTAGCTACCTTCTGGATACTGAGTTCGCCGTACAGCTGGGCGAGCTTGTGGTTCATCCTTCGCCGCCGCACACCGTCTTCTTGCACACCGTTAAAAATGGTCCGAGTGCTTGCAAGTCCTCCTCGAGCATCATTTTTCATGTCTGTAGAGGACTACCGGTCTTATCAGCGTTTTGTACATGACCGTAGTAGGCCACGACTTCCACAGATGATGCGCCTTTGTTTTCCACGACTAACATTATTATCAGCTGCTAGCAAGGATCTAAGGTAGACGAATTCATCGACCTCCTCGACCTCGAAGGTATCCCCGTCTATCGTAACACTGCTTCCCAGCACGTACTTTGTCTTCGACGCTTTCACCACCAGTCCAACTTTTGTTGCTTCACGTTTCAGGCGGATGTACAGTTTTGCCCTCTTCGCATATGTTCCGCTGACAATGTCCATGTCATTCGGGAAACAAATAAATTGACTGGATCTGTTGAGAATCGTGACCTCCGCATGACACCTTCTAACGCAATGTTGAACGCACGAACGTACTGGAGTGTTCACCCAAAATCTTCACACAGTTTTGCACACCAACCACCGTTGCGGCCGTTAACGAAGCCGGCTTGATAACTTCCCACGAACTCCTTCACTAACGGTGACAGACGACGGAAGATGATCTGGGATATCACTTTGTAGGCGGCATTAAGGATGGTGATCGCTCGAAAGTTCTCACACTTCAGCTTGTCGCCTTTCTTGTAGATGGGTTATATAACCACTTCCTTTCACTCATCCGGTAGCTGTTCAGTTTCGCAGATTCTGACTATCAGTTCGTGTAGGCAAGTGGCCAGCTTTTCCGGGCCCATCTTGATGAGCTTAGCTCCGCTACCATCCTTACCAGCTGCTATTTTGGTCTTTAGCTGTTGGATGACATCCTTAACTTCCCTCAAGGTGGGGGATGGTTGACTTCCACCGCTGAACTGACGTAGTCATCTCCTCCGCTGCCTTGACTTTCACTGCCTGTACTCTCAGCGCCATTCAAATGTTCCTCGTAGTGCTGCTTCCACCTTTCGATCACCACTCGTTCGTCCGTCCATCCTTATCCCTGCACATTTCGGCTCGCGGTACGAAGCCTTTGCGGGATGCGTTGAGCTTCTGATGTTTCTTGAGAAGGGCACAGCTGTTCCGTCTCCTCGCACTCCGCTTCTTCCAGGCGGTACTTCTTCTCCTGAAAAAGGCGGGTCTGTTGTCTCCGCTTCCGTCTACAACATTCCACGTTCTGCCGGGTACCTTGCTGCAGCGTGACCGCCCGCGCTGCGTCCTTGTCCTCCAGAATCTGTCTGCACTCTTCGTCGAACCGATCGTTCCGCCGACTTCGTCCCACATACCTACCCGATATTGTTCCCCACTTTTTCGTTAGTGGCTGCTTTAGCTGTATTCTAGCAGTCCTCAAGAGGGGCCTTGTCGAGCTCACCCTCTTCCGGCAACGCTGTTTAATCATCACTAGATAGTAGTCAGAGTCGATGTTAGCGCCACGATATGTCCTAACGTCGATAATGTTGGAGATGTGCCGTCCATCAATCAGAACGTTATCGATTTTTGATTCTGTCTGCAGTGCACTATGGTCCAGGATACAGATTTACGCGGAAAGATGAATTTTACGCCAAAACTATATTTTTTAGAAAAACTGTTGTTCTACAAAATTGTTCGAAATAGTAAGGCCATCATTATGGTTTTACCAAAAATAGGGTGGCCCATTATATAAAAAATTAGAAATTTTTTTTTCTCGGAATACTGACATGTAATGTTCTACAAAGTTGTAGCGTAGCTTATTCCAATCAATTTTGCTAAAAACTTTTCTGTAGCTCTTAAGTTGGCTGATTTAGAGCAATTTTACCTAATTGGGTTAGGGTGTACTTCAAAAAACAGTATTTTTGATCTAATTTTTTTGTTTTATATTTCTCGAAAAAGTTGTCTTCAGGTGACTTTTAGAGCTCGAAAAAATGCAACTTTTGATGGGTAAATATGCACAATATCTTTTTCCGATCAAAAGTTGTAATCGTTTTTCTGTCAAAATTACATTTTTTTCAAAAGTTGATATCTCCGGTTAGGGCAGACCAAAAAAATATGTTTACACGGCATTTGAAAGATAAATTAATATTCCTTATTATGTCAAAAAATTGGGGATACGTTATTTTTTTATCTCAAGTTTTACCAATTTTACTAAAATCATGTTTTTTCAAATAAATTAATATAACTCGACAACGGAAAAAGATACAGACGATATTCTTATAGAAAAACACGCGTTTTGAAAAGCCTTAAAAGTCTTCAGAAGGTGACATTTGTGAGAAATGAAAAATAAAAAATCTACAGCTCTAACACTTAAAAATATTGTTTTTTTGAGGTACACCCTAATCCAATTAGGTAAAATTGCTCTAAATCAGTCAACTTAAGAGCTACAGAAAAAGTTTTTTAGCAAAATTGATTGGAATAAGCTGCGCTACAACTTTGTAGAACATAACATGTCAATATTCCGAGAAATAAAAAAAATATTTTCTAATTTTTTTTATATGATGGGCCGCCCTATTTTTTGGTAGAACCATAATGATGACCTTACTATTTCGAACAATTTTGTAGAACAACAGTTTTTTCTAAAAAAATATAGTTTTGGCGTAAAATGCTTCTTTCCGCATAAAACTGTATCCTGGGCCATAGTGCAGTGGTGATCTCCAGGTGTACCGATACGGAAGGCTCTGTTGCAAGTAGGTGCTGCGAATGGCCATATTCTTGGAGGCGGCGAAATCAATTAGTCATAGGCCGTTTTCGTTCGTTAGTCAGTGGGCGTTGAACTTTCTAACAGTCGGTCTAAACCCCTCCTCTTGGCCAACCTGAGCATTCGTGATACTCACGCTCCTGCTGCGCGTAGAATGCGTCCTTATCATCATCAGTGCTTCCGGAGTGTGGGCTATGGACGTTGAGTATGATGCTAAACTTGAAGAACCGGCCTTCGGCGCATATCGCCCCTCACTATGAAAGCTGTTTCCAGCTCGTGTGTGTTGCCGCAGCTCTGGTAGATGATATGATTACCTCTAAAAGTTCGCACCATTGATCCCTTCCAACAAACTTCCTTCAGCGCTACGATGCCGAATCCACGGTCCTTAAGCACATCGGTGAGTATGCGTGTGCTCCCGATGAAGTTGAGAGATTTGCAGTTCAACGAACCGAGTTTCCAATCGCTAATCCCTTTTCGTTGCAGTGGTCTTCGCCGATTGCTGCGGTCATTCGGCCAATCGGTTAAAAAAAATTGCTAAACTCGACTCCGAGATTATTCCTGAACCAGGTGGCCAATTGTGATTATCTTTCCAGTTTTAAAGACTAGAGACCTAACCGGTTCATTTAGTGCATAAATCGACAAAGCGGTTGAAGTGATGAACTTTGTTAAAACTTAAAAATCACTCTAATAACGTTAAAAAAAATACCAAGCGGTTGAGACAAAAGACAAAGGAGTAATGATTTTTGAAGTCATTTTAGTCACTAAAAAGTATCTAGAGAGAATGAAGGTTAGTTGGACCAGATTCATCAATACGTTACCTATTGATGATGTTAGTCTGCGTGGAATTGCTGTTGGATTCGTCCGATCGACGTTTGGCTTTTTGCATGCAGAAGCGGATGGGTCGTTTTGAGAAATTGGTGTTGATTGACCTAATACAATTTTAAAACGATCTCTTTGAGTTTCTTTTGTTTGATGGGAATTGGGAATACGATTCAAACCCTATCAATAATAAACTGCAAATTTAAACAATTACTCCGGCACAAGATCTAACTACTGCACACGGTATTCAAGTGGCCATCATAGGCTAGTCCATTGTCGGTCTGTGTCCTTGTAGGGGGAACGTAGGGACGGGTTCAGCCTTGCCAAACTAATCTACCAGGTAGCTCCAACTGAATGCGAGCTTGAAGTTTTAATTATCTTCAACTTTTTTTTCAAAGTTTACAAGAAATGACGCTCATCGAGTACAAAAAGTAGCTCATCAACGAAAAGACGACGGGTCATACACTTATTCAAACTTTAAAACAGACATTCTCCAGGTAAAGATAAGGTGTTGGAATTACGGCATTTTCTCGACTTCTATGGACATAGGCAAGTTGTATTTGTCACCAATATACAAATGTTGAATGAATACTAAGCTCTGAGACTTCAATGTCTCAGCTGTGTCATAGAATGTCAGCACCCAGGTCAGCACTGCTGAGAGAATGTTTATTTTTTTTTGATAACCGTAAATCATCTTCTTCGACAACTTCAAGAATAAATACATTCCTCATTATCGCAATTGAATCTGTTTTCTTACCTTCTTTCAATTGTTTGCCTGCTTTTCAGAGGTGGAGTGGCACTCTGCTTATCGCCACAGGGGCGTCGTAACGGCGAAGCATTAGTGCGGTTCGTTTCGCAGGAACACCGTGACATGGCGCTCAAACGACACAAGCATCACATTGGCAATCGGTACATTGAGGTACGTTGGTCTAAATCGATTGCATAGATTCAGTTTTTAACTTACTATTTGCAAATGAAAATTTCGACTTACCAGGTGTACCGCGCATCCGGGGAAGACTTCCTAGCCGTCGCGGGTGGAGCATCGAATGAGGCGCAGGCGTTTCTCTCCAAAGGTGCTCAGGTCATCATTCGTATGCGAGGGCTTCCGTACGATTGCACCGCCAAACAAGTGGTAGGTTATGGCTAGTACTCCGCGTTTTGAAGGACAATTCTAATCGTTGTTTATTTCGTGTAGCTCGAATTCTTTGCCAATGGCGAAAACAGCTGCACCGTGCTGGACGGCTCCGATGGAATACTGTTTGTGAAAAAGCCGGATGGTCGGGCTACCGGCGATGCGTTTGTACTATTTTCGCAGGAAACTGATGCCCCGAAGGCGTTGTCCAAGCATCGGGAATCGATCGGACAGCGCTATATTGAGCTGTTCCGGTCAACGACAGCCGAGGTTCAGCAGGTGAGTTAAAAATACTTGTTTTGGAGGGTTTTTTTTAGATCTAACTTGTACTAAATGGAGATACTGTTTTAAAACTTGACATTGCTTAGAAGGAAGGTTTGTGGTAAGAGAATCATTAAAGAGGATAAATGAGGCTTTTGATGGTGACATTTGTTTTCTATAACAGGTACTGAACAGGTCGATGGATCCTAAGACGTACGAGCCGCCGCAGCCACCATTGATTGCTGCATTGCCACCAGTGCAGATGCCGTTGCTACCGCAGCATGTGATTACGAGTGGCACGGAGAAGAACTGCATTCGATTACGAGGGCTACCGTACGAGGCTAAGGTGGAACACATTTTACACTTCTTGGAGGACTTTGCTAAGCACATTGTCTACCAGGGAGTGCATCTAGTTTACAACGCACAGGTAGGTGTTGCTTGCATGTTTCTTTTTTATTGTGTTTGGGATGCATTTCTAACATTTGGTTGATGGTAACAAAATGTTATTTTTGTGGTTATGTACAGGGTCAGTTTAACGGGGAAGCGTTCATCCAAATGGATTCGGAGACAGCCGCCTACCAGTCGGCTCAACAAAAGCACCACAAAAACATGATGTTCGGTAAAAAGCAGCGATATATTGAAGTGTTTCAGTGTTCTGGTGACGATATGAACATGGTCCTGAACGGTGGATTCCAGCAGCCGACGAATATCTCCAAGCCGCCGCTGTTATCACCCGGTATGTTACCATCTGCGCAACAGCCGCCAACACAAACTCAACAAGCACAAGCGCTGTCTCTGCTCCCGTTATCCGTTCCACCTCCGCTAACACTGTCGATCCCCCCTCCCACTCCCCAAATGATAGCACAACAGCAAGCTCATTTTATAGCACAGCATAGTTTGATGGCTCGCCAAGCCGCCGCCGCTGCTGCAGCCGCCCAACAACAAGAGCAATACTTGTATCAACATCTTGCAATGCACCCAACCCACTCGACGGGTGCAAATTCTGCCGTGGTATCGCAAGCCCCGCCTACCTATGCAACGGCGACGACGATGACCCATCCAACTGGGAGCTACTCAATGACTCACACGCACGCTCCACCTCCCACTATGGCTAACATGAACCAAGGAGCTGGCGGTATTCCAAGTCACCTAGCAGCGGGCGGTGTTCATGCTGCCCAATATCCGCAGTTTGTGTTCATGCCACGGCATATGGTTGGCCCCGGCGGATTCCCTGTTGGTTTCATGCCACCAGGCATGAGTCCAATGCACTTTCCTGGAGCGGCCACCGCTGCTGCAGCAACCGGTGGCCTTGCCCAAACCGCAATTGCTACTCCAACCGGAATTGCACATCCCGGTACACTTAGCCACTCGGCCGCCGCTGCCAATGCTCAACAACAGCATGCCGCTGCCTTGACGGCCAACGCCGCCAGTGCTATGCTCCCGACAAGCATCAAACGCTCCTACGACAATGCGTTTCGCAACGACCAATCCCAGCTAACAGCAACCACGGGCACGAAACGTGCTTTCCATGGCGGTAATCAGGCGGCTGCGGCAGCTGCTGCGACGGCGGCTCTCTATACGCCCTATTACCATCCCCACATATGAAGGCAGGGCGTTGCGTTACGTTAAATTACTTTTAGGGAAGCTGTTGTCTTTAATGATCAATTTAGTACAATTGTACTAAAATATTACCAATTTATTTTTATAGTAACTTTTGCCTTTTTATTAAATTATGAAATCATTCCAATAGTTTATAGTTAGATACGCTGTAATATCTAAAAACGAATCATTCCATCCACTGCTTTTGATGCAGCTACTGTTATTTAGAACACAAAGTTGTTGACTACAAGACATTTAGAGCGCGGTTGTGATCAAACGCACCCAATCAAAGAAGACTCTCTTCCAATCAATAGACGCTACTAAAAGTACTTATTAGAAAAATGATTCATATACACTATTTCACATATATTGAAATAACTTTGTTTATATATTATTGAACTCTTTATATACACAAAACCATTCCATAAGCGAAAAAGTTGTGCTTACATGACATGAATCCCCCTTCCTTGTCCTCCCACCGTGATTTCCTACTCCACTATCTGACTTGGTTTCCGGCAACTAGAAAACACAAAATGGAACAGTCTAATCCTACTACGAATTAACACCATCCTTGGGGGTTGTTTCAATTTCAATCCCTGCTACATGTGATCAAAACACTCACACCAACACAAATGGAACGTGTTTGAGGGTACCTCATATAATAGTAATGATTGCTGCTGTGTGTTTATGTAAAGGCGGTTTGCTGGGTCTCATCCTACCTTATAAAAATCCATACAAATCAAAACACCGGGGGTGTCGGAATTATTATAGCTACTATCGTTATGTAATGTAATTTCGTTGTAAGGCGCCTGGATCCCCAGAGGGTGAGACATTATAGACTGGAGAAGGATTAATCGTGAATGAGCATTTGTGTGAGATGGTATACTGCAGCTCTTATCACTGATATTTTTGCAATGTTAGGATTAGTACTTTCATTTATATGATTAAAATGCCTTGTTAGTGAATTCTAAAATCTAAGACTAAATCACTTAAGGACTAAGTTTTGAGTTTTGTTTTTAACCGTTACTGTTATCCCTTTTCCGTACACTGAATCAAACACACGCAATACATTCCACGACATACATCAAATTTAGTTTACAAGGGTAACATTAGGTACTTAATTTTAGACCAACTATCTAAACATATTCCAATTAAAACAGCCACTGAAAAGAAAACGCACACCACGCATTTCGAGACATTGTGATTGTTTTCTTATTAACACTCAAAAGCATTAAATTGGTCATCAGAAAACTAATTAAGGTTACTTAATCGCATTTTTTTTTGTCTTTTTCGAAGGAAACGCGCTTGTTAAACCATTGAAAGTGCGATTAAGTATCCTTTTCGGGTATATTGTCACATTGCTCTCGTTCTGTTGTAGATGAAATTCAGCCACTCAAAAGCTACATTCCTAATTCGTGCGATAAGGCCTCCTTGTCGTAACATTGCGCACACAAACTTACACTACAATTTACACTGTTGTTGTTGTTTGTTGTCTTCCTAAAAAAACAAAAGAAAAGCGAAGTTTAATGTTTTAGTGTAAAGCTGACGGTGAAAAGGGCAACTGTGTCGGTTTGGATGGAACGCGATCAAAGCTGCGTGCAAATACGAAACTGGATTGTTCCGTTTTTTCTTTGAACCGTACTAAAAAGATGTAGTCCTACGTCATAACTACACTTATTTATGCAATCGTTGACGCACGCAGCTTGTCGTGTTTGGCTATGGAAAATGAAAAAAAAAAAGGTCAAACGAAGATTAAACTGTACTTTTTCTTATATAAGTGGAGATTTTTTGTTGTTTAGTATAGTTTTTCGTAATAATTAAATGTTGTAAAGGCAGAACGGGAAATTCGAACGCAAGAATGTGTGGTTGATGGGCCACTTTTTAATTTGAAACTTTTATGGATTATCGTTTGTTTTTACTATCTGTCACTACTCCTATCACTATTCTATAACTTTACCATTCATATTCAAAATACATTTCTGTTTCTGAATTTAAGTTATGGCACCCGTCCATGTATCGGTTGTGTTTGGGAGGCATGTTTAAATTAGTACAAAACACCGAAAAGGCTTCGTGTTTGAAATTTCGACTTTCTGTCTTCCCGGAAATGTAGAGGCAGCATCGATCACAGTTTTCAGAGCGCTAGAGGTCGAAAAAGGCAAACTTATGATATTGTTATGTCTGTTTTAAATTGAAGAGAACACCAATTTTATCTTTTTGCTCAGCTAAATAGTTCTGTTTATTTTTCTTAGATTGTGTCCGTAAATAAGCTTAAAGATGTACCAAGTAGAATTAATATTTTTTCATCGATTTATTTTTTCATATTTAATTAATAAGCGGAGAAACTTTAATACAATTAATATTATATAACAAAAATGAAACATCCATAATGTGGTTGCAGTTTATTTATACCCATCTGCTCTTCTGTCCTTTCTGTCGTGCATCGCTATTCGGTTAGGTCTGTTTATAAGCTTCTATTGGTTGAAAGACTAATGTTGGTTCACTTTCATTATTTTTGTAAAATTTGTATTCGAAGTCAATGTTTCAAAAGTTACAGCTTTATAAAGTATATAGTTGCAAATTACAGTATTCCGGTTGTACACTAGCCAGTTTGTCTATCCACTAAATTGAACTTCCTTATAATTTTGATATTCAATGAACTTCATTACAAGGATTTACCAACTATCTATTATCTTCTTTCATTACCAATAGAGCCTTATCTCTCAGCAACACTTTCATCGCTTCCGCCTAGAAGTCTCGTGAATGATCTTAGGTCCCCTATTAGTCGCAAAAAGACTCTTCGGTTATAGGTTATCGATCGAAAAGTACTGTCCTGTGCTGTCATCTGTCGCTGGTCTAAAACAAAAGTACAAATAGCAAATCGTTTAACCAGCTGCCACTGACTATTGTGTATTAGGCAACCAATTAATACAACGACCACTCGGACGCATTATTAACTTCGGAAGGGACCC